>NC_050451.1:105896470-106146470 GCF_903995425.1 Onychomys torridus
GGGAATTAACTAACATAACGGTAGCAGACATTGAATAGGGAGGGGTCCCAGTGACTTAGAACCAAGGGAACACAGAGAACTAGAATTGCTTGATTTCTGAACACTGACTTAACTAAGGGAAAATGATGACAGGGCTTCTGGTTTCCGAATTTAGAATAGAGATGTCACACCCAGAAAACAGTATTTTCCACCACTGTAAACAATCATTTTAAGTTGTCAATTAGAACATGTCTCAACTGTCAATCCGATAAGAATTAAAAGCAATATGTTGTTTGCTTGTTGTTGTTGTTTTTTTAATATTCATTTGGGGGCCCCTGCAGAGGGGAGGGGAGGATATGGAGGGACTGGGAGGTGAACGGAATTGGAGTGCATGATGAGAAATTTCCAAAGATTCACTAAAGGAATTGTGTTAAGTATTAAAAAAAATCATTATGTTTTTGGGTGTGTGTGAGAGTGTTCCAAGAAAGGTTTAAGTGATCCAGGAAGAGGCACCCTAGAAGTGGACGGTAGCATTCCACGGGCTGGAGTATGGACTGGAAGGACAAACGAGCTGTGCACACTTCCTGACTGAAGATGTGAAGTGACCAATGGCTCCATGGTCCCACACTCAGCAGGGGTGCTGTCTGGACCTGAAACAGGCACAAAGCACACCCAAGCACCTGTTTTCACAGAGGGATCCTTTATTATTTAGAAAGAGAGAAAAATTAAAGTGACTGCTTTCTGACTCAGGCAGAAAACAACAGCAAATGACCTTGCAGGTGTAATTTTTAAGAGGCGAAGGGGAGGTCTGTGTTAGAATGGGCTAGAATGCTGTGGTAACAGAGATAGGGGAAGGGGAAGGGGACAAAGGAAAGGAGGAAGGGATATTTGTCTTGGAGGGACCAAGGACCACCTCTGTATAGAGGGGAGACAGATGTGACACATAGGCAAATGGCGGTTTACAAAGGTACAAGGGGAAACCCTGTGTTAGGATGAGGTGTTTCATTTTAATTGTGCATGTCAATTAGTTGAGCCAAAGGAGGATTCTGATTGCTGGACTTTGTTAGTCAGCCTCAGGAGGAGGAAGTGGTCAATCAAATTAAGGGGATAGACCTTGGTGACTGGCTTTAGGAATGCACTCTAGTGGTTTTTAGCAAGGCAGAGGGAATGGGAATGGGCAAGGCCTGCCAGAGCCAGTGGTTCACTCTCGACCATGATGAACTGTACCCTCGGACTGAGAGCCCATACAAACCCTCTGTATTAGTGACTCTTCTGCTGCTGTGATAAAATGTCATGATCAAAGCAACTTAAGGAACAAAAAGCCTATTCTGGCCTCCAGAGGAACAGAGTCCATCATCTCTGGAAGGCAGGAAATGGCAGCAGGGAGCGAGCAGCTGGCTGACCACATCTTATCCACATGGAGGAAGCAGACAGCAAGAAGGAAAGACACAAGGACGATCCCTCGAGGCCTGACCCTGCTGACTTGGTCCTGCAGCAACGCTCCACTTCCTCAAGGCTACATAATCCCCCAGTTACCAAATGGAGCCCAGTGTTGGACGTCACGAGCCTCTGGGGGACCGTTCTCATTCAGAACACCACACCCTTAAGTTGCCTTTGTTGGGTATTTTATACAGCCGTGAAAAAATATACTACCGTACATGATTAGCAGTATAGGAAGCAATATTAGAATTGCTGATTATGAACAGCAAGAAAGGATGAAAGAAAACCTATTCAAAGATAGGAAAGTAGGAGTCTCCTCAAAGAAGCTCTGAAGTGAGGATTAAATGCAAGTCTTTCCAAATAAAACCCATGCAATTATCGAAGAAATCAGGACAGACACAAAGTGTGAGATTCAAGGAAGGGCAGCTGTCCAGTGGTTACGGGAAACCAAAGGGCTCTACCTGGAGTGGGGTTTAGAGGATGATGTGTGCACCAGAGAGGAAGAAGAGAGGCCGGAGAAACTGAGACAGACACAGGACACAGACTCTGTCCTTCAAATCCCTACAGACAGAAATGCCGGGGATGCAGGTGCACCTTTAAGGTGTCAAGGAATGAAAAGAGACTTTCTCCTGGAATAGCTTAGACCAAGAGTTTGAATTCTCCACTTCTCTCCTTGTGTCTTCTGTCTAGTTTGTGATCTGTGTCCCATCTGTCCATCCCTGTTGCCTGTCTGGAACAAAGAGCTTTACGCTGTACTTACTGAGCAGCGTAGGGAATGTGGAGTGGGATGAGGAATAGTTTTCTACAGCAATCTTTGAGTTTTACATAGAAAGAGGTTACTTTACTGAACCCAGAACAGTACTCAAAAACCACACACAGATGTTATCAACCTATGTCCACATGTTGCTTCCAACATTACAGGATATTTGTTCTTTAAGGTTGTTTTTTGGCTACTTTCAGCAAATGGTTAACACAACACATATACATACACTCTACTGGGTCAGGGACATGGAAGAATCCATAGTTTAAGATTAAAGCTATTTACTTAGCTTAGATTCTAAAAGCCAATTACATGGGAAGAGCAAGGCATGGTAACTTGGTCACACTGTTCTCTTAAAGGCAGGTTAAACTTAAATAGGCTGAGTACATAGCAAATTGACAGCACTTGAACACAGTTTTAGAAGATCTCAGGGCATATTAACTTAGTTGCAAGGTCTGGCAAAAGTTGTCTCTTTGAAGGCAGGCGTTATTTCTCAGAAAACAATACTATGACATACAGGTCCAGAAATTCAGAGATGATTCTACTCCCAGGGGCTACAAGTCTATCAGGAAGAGCAAACCCATAAACACACGAATTTGTTGATATGAAAAGACAGACCCTCTATATATGCAGGTAAGGCCATATTAGTCTGTTTCCTGTTGCTGTAGCATAGACTAGCGGTGGCTGGGTAACTTATGTAAAGATCTAAACATCCAAGATTGGGTGACCTCGTCATTCAGGCCTTTGGTAAGGTCCTTGTAGTTGGTCTTTCTTTGCACCACCAGCTCCCAAAAAATGACATGGAGGCTTATTATTAAGTATGAAAGCTTGGCCTTAGCTTAGGCTTATTCCCACCCAGCTCTTAAAACTTAAATTATCCTGTTTATATTAGTATACATTCTGCCCCATGGCTTGTTAACTCTTCTCCATACTCTATGTGCCACTGTCTGTGTCTCAGAGTTCCTCTCTCTCTGTCCAGAAGCCCCGCCTATCTGCCTCTGCCTGGCCATTGTCCATCCAGCTCTTTATTAAACCAATCAGAGGGCAGAGATACCTCTTCACAGTGCACAAAAAGATGATCTCACAACAGAGCCTCGTGAGAGATGTCATCAAAAGTACGGAGCTGGTGAGACGGCTCAGCCGGTAACAGAACTTGTCACCAAGCCTGATGACCTGAATTCAACCCCTGGAACCCTCCAAGGAGAGAACTGACTCCACACCTGTGATGCGGCATGTAGTTTGAATTCTAATTGGTCTTAATAATAAACACCTGAAGTCAGATATAGGGGTAAATGCTGAAAGATTAGAGAAGTAAAGGAGCCAGCCACTAGTGAGACTTACCTCTTCCGAATCCTCAGACCAGAGGGGGTGGGGTGGGCCCTGTCTCCGCCCCCCTTATCACTTCCTGTTTCTTCTTCCCAAGTGCCAGGATTAAAGGTGAGTGCCACCACTGCCTGGTCTCTCTGGTTAACTAGTGGCTGGCTCTGCCCTCTGATCTCCATGCAAGATTTATTTATTAGAGCACAAACAAAATATCACCACAGTGGCATGTGCACCTACACACACATACCACACACACACACACACACACACACACACACACACACACACACACACTGAATAAATCTGAAAAACTGTGTGTGTGTGCAACAGATCTCACAGTGAAGACAGGAAGCCATAAGAGCAGAGGTTGTTGCTGTTACTCTTTTGTAACAATTCATTCTCCTGGAAACTAACCAGGTTTCTGGGAAAGTTACATTAATCCCTACCAAAGGTTGCATCCACCTACTCAGCCTTCTCTTAAAAGTCCCATCACCTCCAGGTCCCACTCTCAGGTGTTAACAGCCATTTAGGCCCCAAATATGTTTTTCTAGCTCTTGAGCCCACCAACTTGATCTACACATTCATATATGTGACTCTTTTTGAGTAAGAGCCCCGACTCCTAAACTTATCCTTCCAGTCCCACATTCTAAGCCTTCAAATACCACCCAAGTCCAGCAACAGCTTTACCACCTGTCATCAATCAGTGAGTTTGTAATCTACAAGTTCTCCAGTCTGTCATCAGCTCTATCTGTTTGCAGGGCTGTGCTTCAGGCCTGAGTGTCAACGGCCTGATTCATGGCAAAGCTTCCTAAGATGAATGCCAGTGGGAGCTCAATCCTGCCATCCTTAGACTCATCTTTCATACTGTTTCCAGAATAAGCTATCAAACATAATTCTATAGTCATTAAAAATGGCAAAAGATCCCATATCAAAGTATCTATGAAATACTGTCAATAGGAAAAACAAAACAAAACAAAAACAAAAACAAAAACAAAAAAACCCTCCAAATAGTATGTCCATGATAATCCCACATTTAGTTTTCACAAATTATGTGGATATGCACCAAACAAGAACATATGTCAAAATATTAACAAGTGATCGTCCAGTGGTAAGATGCCTTTTTTTTTTTACTTAATCTTCAATTTCTGCAACACATGCATATGATCTTTAAAACAAAAAACATGGATCTATACATCTGATTATATTAACTTTAAAAACACTCTTGTTGGCAGGGTAAAGCTGCAAGCATCACTCCATGGCAGACAAAGCACTTCCCAAGCTTGTGCATGTGTTTGGAAAGGCCAGAAGACATGGGCTGTCTTCCTCTATTTCTCTGCCTTAAGAAAACCATAAAAAGGAGAATTAATCACAGATATGAGAGGGCAGGCACCATGAAAGGACACATAGAAGACAGAAACCTATAAACCAAGGAGAGAGGCCTCATACACTAATTCTGACACCTTGATCTTGACCTTAGATTTCTTGCCTCAAGATGATGAGAAAATAAATTTGTTGTTGAAGACACCTATTCAGTGATCTATGTGATGGAAGCCCCTGATAACCAATGTGCACACTCACACATTGTCAGGAGCAGTCCACTAATGCAGGATGGAAATGGAACATCTGAACTGGATGCTTTTCTCACGAGGCTGCCTTCCTGCCTCAGAACCTTGGCCAGCACCGTCTGTCTGTCCACTTTTCCATCCTCTCATCTGCACTGGGATTGCTCTGGCTCTTTCTCTGCAGTCAGGGAAAACAGAGGCACTAAAGGGAAAAGGCACACAGGAACCTCCTGGCATGGGGGGGGGGGGGCATATACAACATGTATTAAACTTCCTAAGTGAGGATCAAATGAGTATTTACTTGTTATAGTTTTGTTATAAAGCAAAGTCTCACTATGTAGTCCCGGCTGCCTCAGCTCTTAAACAGCAGGATTACAGATGGGAACTGCCAAGCACAGCTCTCTTTTTCATTATTTAGTCTTGGAGGCTGTTGCATGTAGGTTATGGTGTGGAGGTCAGAAGACAACTCATGGGAATCAGTTCTGGGGATCAGGTTAGGGCTGTCAGGTGAAGTGGTGAGTGGCCTGACCTCTAAGCCTTCTCTGATCCTTTCTCTTTAAGACAGGTTCTCACTGGTTGGTGGAGATGAAATCTGCATCCATGACAGAGCAACGTCTACCTGTGTCCACCCAATATCAGCTGAGTTACTTTTAAATTACCTTGAAATCTTTAGGGCAAAGAGATTTTAAAGATGCATGATTGTTTTAAAAAAATTTACAACAAATAAAAATATATCACTAAGAAAGCCACAATCTATATTTAATATATTAAAATACACTGATACTTTTATAAATAAAATCACTGTAAACAGTAGATACATGGTCAAATTTCTCATACCAGTTATATATAAATCAACAGCTGATTTCAAAAATGTAAGACATTTACATCTTACCTTTAAGAACCATCTAAATTAATTTTACAAAATTATCAAAAGTTAAAAAGTGTTCAATATGCTTCCATTTTCACATCATCAGGCCTTAAAAATTAGTCAGGACATAAAACCTGGAACTACCAGGTGCTGGCGAAGGCTGGGGAGCCGACAGAGGTCCACCCAGCGTTTCCACCTGCCTCTGTTCTCAGAACTAGGGGCCTCATCCTGCCCACATCCAATGCTTCTGCCGGACCACCATCGGACTTCTGGGAGAAGTTTGCTGAGGGAATCTCCACATGGAATCCTGACCAATACTGAAACTTCTGAAGACACTGCATCTGAATCCAATACCGGAACATCCCTCTCACTCTGAGTGAGAGGCTGGCACTTCATTTAGGCACTTATTTCAGGTCACTTGCTGAGGAAGGATAATGTCCTCTTCTCTGTGACTGGCAATTATAGAAATGGTGGCTGAACTGGAAAGGGTTCTAATGCCTTTTCTGCATTCTTCCAGTTGTGAAAATTCTCTCGGTACCACTCAACTGGCAGGAAAATCAAGACAATGAAAAAGTAAAAACTATGCCTCAATTAAGCAGCATTTCCTGAGTCCCTGCTACATCAGCAGAGTCTCACCTTCAAGCTGACCAGTGGGGCTCATCGCCTGAAAAGCCCTGGGAACAGTAACAAGCTGTTGCCTTCTGTCCAACACAAAGGCAGTCCCTGCAGCACTGACCTGTGGGCAATGCTGAAGCCACTCAGATTTCAGCAATCTCGGGTGAGGCAACAGGCATTTATGCTGCCTTTAAAGCTACTTCACAGAAAGAAGAATTCATCTAAACACGGTGATACAGGATCAGGCAACATGAGATGATGGGTCTCTCTAAGAACAGGTGAGGTCAGTTTATGGTGTGCACTATTAGCTCAAGGCTTTGCACTAAGAAGCCTAAGTCTAGTTAAGAATGGAAGCTACCTTTGCTTTTGGCTTTTCATACTTGAACAAAGTATTTTGTATTTAAAGTTTTGAATCAAGACTTGTTTTTATACATTTGAGCAGATTCTTTCCTACAAACACAATTCCAAATAGATTTTTGTTGATCTGTTTTGTTCCGTCTTTTGAGACAGGGTTTCACTAGGCAGCCCTAGCTAGTCTAAAACTTGTTATGTAAACCAGGCTGGCCTCAAACTCAGAGATCCTCCTGCCTCCACCTCCTGAATGCTGGAATTAAAGGTATGTGCCACCACCCAGGGTCCAAAGAGCTTAACACACACACACACACACACACACACACACACACACACACACACACACACACTGACTCTTCTTTTATTAGTTTTCAATTTTCTTCAGAGCTAAGACCCCGCTGATCTTAACATGGAACACTATTTTGGACCACTGAGAAAGAAGAAAGCTGCCTTTCAAGAAGACACAGGAAAGGAGAACTGAGCACCCAGTATCGGAACTAAGTAAGCATCTGATGAACGGAGACGACTCTGGAGGAGCAGGGAGAAGCGAAGTCCACTCAACTCAAGATGCTCAGGAAATGACGACTGTTAGAAATGAATCGAAGAGCTCGGGCTGCAGCCGGCTCTGCAGACCTCTGGTGTTCTGAAATGAACTACCTTCCTTTCACTGGTCTGCACTGCTCCCCAAATGATCGACTTGTTACGACGTACCTGTTTTCTTTATTCCTTCTTCCCAAGGCACTTTGGGCTTCCATCCTAAACTGTGAATTTTTTCAGACTTCATTGGATATCTCATGTCATTGTGAGGTCTTGCAAAGCAAAGATTTAAGATGACATTATGAATATACATTATTTGCACAACTAAGATACAAAATGTACACACACACATTTATTGTGAACACATGTAGATGAACAGTCTTATTAAATAAGAAACACAGTGGCTGTTCTGTGCCCTGGCCCCAGATAAGTTTATTAGGGTGCACAATATTTTGGGAACACAATACCACCACAAACACACACTTGCACATCTGACTAAGAGAACACACACTTGCAGATCTGACTAAGAGTCAGTGCGCACCCACACATCTTTATCAAAATTCACATTAGAACAAAATCATGCTGGGGACATGATTATTGTGGAAAAATATATAAAATCCATAATTACCAATGCCTTACATTCTCTATAGACTATCCTTTCAATATCTTATTTATGTCAGCCACAGTTTAGGTACAAATGAAGTGTGTGACATATATAAGAAAATAAGCAAATGTGTGACGAATGAATAAATAAATCGCATGGGTACAAATAAATGAGGATTCCTGAGTGCCAAGCCTGGAGCAAGAAGCATTGTCTACAATATAATTAACCCTTAGAACACTTTTGTGAGAAGATAATCACCCAATTTCACAATGGAGAAAATCCCACACGGGGAAAGAGTCAACAGTTTCTTTAAGCCCATGGCTAATAACAGTGCTATCCTTAATCTCTGTAACACTTATAATTAGGAAGAAAAATTTGTCAGAAATTCATGAGTTGAACTTTTTTGGTAAGTTCATGTAGCTTATAGTTTTATAAGCACCTAAAACTTCACCATCTTCTCCAGATGTTCCAACTTGTTACTCACCTGTCATCAACGTAGTCCACCCACCTTTCCGTTTCGGACTCCGAACTGGTCTCTTTGATCTGTCAAAACGAAGCAAGCCTCTGAGCCACATTACAAAATGAGATCACAGACAACAGTGGTATTTAACAGCTGACAGAAGCAAACAAGAAAGGCAACTGCCGCACAACAGGGGAGTGGGGGGGAATGAGGGGGCAGCAAGAACACTTTCGGTCCTTACAACCTGCACTCCACCCAGAGCTCCTCAAGAATGTGTTCTACATAGACCACAGGGACACCCTGAAGGCCATGATGAGCGGTTCACACGAGAGCCTCAGTCACTTCCTGCTTCACCGGAGTTCCTACTCCTTAAGCTGCGGTGCATCTTCTAGCTAGAGGATGCACACTGATCTTCTCTCCCTGAAGAACTAATGCCATGCCACACGAAGACACACAGTACACATGATTATGAACTTACTTTCCCTTCTGTTCATGTCTAAGTTAAGGAAACAGTGAACTATTCAGTGGTAGTTTGCATGAGAAGTTTCCCCTATTGGCTGGTATGTGAATCCCTGGTTCTCCATCGGTGGTACTGCTGGGGGATGTAACAGAAACTTCAGGAAATAGGGCTTTGCCAGAGACTGTATCACGGGGGGCAGGCTTTGAGGTGCTACAGCCTTACCCCACTTCCTGCTCTTTCTTCCGCTTCCTGTGTGTGGATGGATGAAAATGATCTAACCAGCTTCCTACTCTTGCCTCCAAGGTATGTTGCCGGCACCCACCAGCACCACTATGGACACTATCCCTCAAGATCTAAACTGAAATAAACTTTTTCTTTAACTTGCTTGTGGTCATGGTGTTTCATCACAGCAACTAATGCGCATAGTGAGTAAATTCTTCATCATTGCCATGAACTTGGTGACAACTTCACAAAGACCCTCTTAGAGCAGATCCATACGTACCAGCTGTATTAGCTCTTTTGCAAGCTGAACAACTGACATTTCAAAGTTGGTCCCAATGTTATAGATTTCTCCTGGTTCTCCCTTTCTGAGGACAGTGAGAAATGCTTCCACTACATCAGCAGCATAAAGGAAGTTTCTTCTTTGAAGCCCCGATCCATGAATACAGCTAAACGGATTAAATAAAGCAGGGTTAGAAAGGGCAGAGAAGAAGCTCCCAAACCAGACATGAGCAGTGACCAGTGTGATTCCTGAGAAGCCAATTTCCAGAGGCCCTAGAAATCTGTGACTGAAAAATATTAGTTCCCTTAAAATTTCTTCCTCATTCCTTAAATGATACCCAAACTTCTTGAGGATTCTTAATTTAAAAAGTGGAAAATATGGATCCTGAAGAAATATTTGTTAATTTTATACCATAGTTTCATTTTGAAGAATTACCTAAGTTAGGTGGGGTTATACAGGACTATACAGACACCTGAGAAACTAGGCAAGAGGATTCCAAGTTCAAGGCCAGCCTGAGCAATTTCAAAAAGTTAAGAAGTCAACAATAAGGCAATCACAGGGCTGGGGCGGGTGGGGACTACAGCTTGTTATCAGACTGCTTGCCTAGAATGGGCAAGGCCTGTTTTCAAGCCCTAGAACCTAAAATTAATGGAAAAAAGAAAATCTACATTTCTATATTAAATTAACCATTTGGAAATCTAAAATTATACACAGATATGAATTTTATTTTGTAGCTCTAAGTTCCATGGCAGATAATTCCAGAATTTTCCTTAGTAAGTCATGAAGATGCAGTTACCGAAAAACTATCACATTAAATGGAGAAAGCATTCCTAAGTTACCAGAACATTCAAATCCATGGCCTCTGTAAGACCTGATGGCTTTCAAAGATTGCTACTGAATACAATCAGCATAGCAGACAGCATATGAATGCAAAAGTAAAAAGTGACATACCATTTCCTGTCGTGTTGGAGCAAAGATATAAATTTTGGAATAACCTAGAAGAATATTTAAATGTCATTTCAGATTTTGAAAATGACATTACTATGAATTTAAACTCATAAGATTAACCTAAATTCATGACCCTTGGTAAATAAAAGAACTCTAAGGTAGTTTGTGATTTCATAAAAACCCGATGATGAAAAGGTAGGTATAGTGGGAATTCAGAGGAAGCAGTCATGGACACTTTGCAGCCAACATACGCCACCTCTTTGGAGATTTCTTTTATAAAGGCAGGTACCACATATCACTTATCACTCACATATAAGCGCCCACTCAGTAAGTCCAAGCTTATCTTTGCCTAATTAGCTTCTAACTTTTATATTCCATGACATAACTGCAAACCAGTCTTAACTGCTACATTGGGCAGTGCTGGGAGAGCATTATAGTGCTTCAGAACGCAAGAAGACAGTGCCTCTCCACACACATCCTAAAAATGCTGTCTTTTCATTACCTCCCCCAATTTAAAGACAATGGTTAAAGGGCCCAGAGGCACGCCAGCTGGAATGTGTCAAGTTGACACTTAGAGTGAACTCTCCAAACTCTAGTCTGCAGAGCTCGCATGCAACCCCCACAAAGCATGGAATTATGCACACTTACAACAAAAATTAGTGCAGACAAATAACTGCTGGAGATAATTTAGAAATAGAGTTTACCTTTTCTGGATACTGATGTGGTCCGTAAACATTACTGCTTCTGGTGATGACAACTGGAAACTTAGAGTGAACATTCAACATTAGCTAAGGAAAGGGCCCAACAACCAGGGTTAGTTTAAAAACACACAGCTTCATAACACTGGTGTCTACCTGACACACTGTCAGCACAGTGAAGAGCCTGTCTGAGCTCACACTTGTAATCCTGACACCCACGAGGCTAACGCAGGAAAATTTCTAGTTCAAGATCCAGCCTGAGCTATGTAATGAGTTTGTTGTTGTTGTTTTAAGTCAGGCCTGGTGGTGCATGCTTTTAATACTGGAAGTCAGGAGGTAGAGGCAGGAGGATCTCTTTGAGTTTGAAACCAGCATGATCTACATAGTGAATTCCAAGCCATCCAGGACCACATAGTAAGATCATATCTTACAAAAACACAGGAGAGGCTAGGGCTCAGATAAAAGCAGAGGTCCAATAGGAAGAACAGGCTGCCTCTCTGTGGAGACGATGGGAAGATGGACAAAGAGGGCGGCACACAGTCGGGGTAAACACTGAGGCACTCCACATGATCATTTCCAAGATGGCTTCCAGCAGTCTACATTTAATTAGATGGTAAAATGGTAGGCATCAAGTTGACTCTCCACTCAATCAACCTTACAAGTAAAAAGGATCACCACAAAAAGCAAGAGAACACCAAGGAATTTCTTGGCTTGCCTGTCTGACTCAGCCCTAATAACTGATGCCAGTGGGACGCCAAATATCTGGCATTGGAGCTGATAACACTTGTTTTGATCAAACTCCCAGAATAACACTGTCAGAGCCACCAGACATAAGTCTTCAAGTCTACCTCATATGGAGCCAGACTGCTGACTCACACAGCAAAAAGCAACTGTTGGGAAAGGAATCTGTCATCCCTCCACCTTGTAGGATTTCCCATGAGCATCTCGCTAGACCTGTAATGTTCTGTTACTGAAATAAGACTAAATATGTTTCAGGTTAGTGCTTTCATGAGGAACTGAACAGGAGGTGGGTCCTTTGCTGTTCATGCAATGTAAGATTTCAATACTTATACGCCCTTACTAAGTTTTTAAGCTAGGTTTTCTATGCCAAAGCTGACTTAGAATTTTAAAACTTAAGCCCATAGTAAATGGCTCCAGAGTTTTAGAAATCAGGTCTGGTGAGATGGAAAAAGCACTTGCTACCAAGCGTGATGACCTACTCAATGCCTGAACCCACATGGTGGAAGGACGAAAGCGCTTCCATACGATGCCCTCTGACCGCCACACTCATATCATAGAACACACATACATACACTCACTCACACGCACAATAAATATTAACAAACAGTTTCAGAAATCAGCTTTTACCTTGTATCGTTCCCAATAAGACTGTACAAAACACTCAGCGGCTGCTTTAGATGAAGCATAAGGGTTTGTAGGTTGTTTGGGTGATGATTCATCAAACTCCTAGTTTTAAAAGGATACATCTGAATTACATAATCCTTAAGTAGAAAACATATTACAAGGTCTAAGTGTGTGGCTTAAGAGTAGTCTGTGTCAAATTCAAGAGGACCTGGGTTCAGTCCCAGCACATACACACATGAGTGCACATTAATACACACACACACACACACACACACACACACACACACACACACACACCAAAACAAAGTTGAAAACCAACCATACTACTAGTTTGAAATGTCAATCACTGCATCTAAGAAACCATTTCTTGCTCTGGTGGTACACATCTGTAATCCCAGCACTTGGGAGGTGAAGGAATGGAATCAAGAACTGAAACCCCATCTCAAAAATAGGCAAACAAAAGCCCAAAACAACACAGAAACCTCTTGAATTTTAATCATGGAAGAGTAAGTATAAAGTTCTTAAAGTCTAGTGTAGGGGAGAAGATATAGGAAATGCAGTTATTGAATTGGCTGGAGGCCATATTATATCAAACTTATAGTCTCAACTATTTTAAAATATTTTTAAAGATTTATTATTTTTATATATGTGTGTGTACATGAGTTTCTGTGTACCACATATATACAGGAAGCCATGGAAACCACATAAGGGCATTAGATCTCCAGGAACTGGAGTTACACATGATTGTAAGCAACCATATAGGTTCTAGGAGGCAAGCCAGGGTCCTTTGTAGGGGCAATAAAGCCATCTTTCCAGCCTTATATTTATACTTTTGAGACGAAGTGTCACTAAGTTACCCAGGCTAGGTTTTAACTTGGGGACTTCCTGTTTCAGCCTCCTTCAGAGCTCAGATTACGGACCTGTGTCACCAGGTGTGTGCCATAAGGCCTGGCTAAAATTTTTTGCGACTATCTTTGGTGAATAAGCATTGTCTTAGAAAATCTTGGTAGCTGTTGATAATCACTGTGCAACATTCTGAAGCTCATTCTGAAGGCAAAATTGTGTGATGATTTAGTTGTGAAAATGATGGTCAGAATAGCCTATACAATAGAGCTGAACACAAGGCTGGTGGTACCAGGCAAAGCGATAAATGGTAATGGAGCTTGTGCATCATCCCTTGTTTTATGCAATCAGTAAATAACTTAATTCTCCTGAGTGGAAGGACTTGGGACTGGGATGTTAGGACCTTCTCTATGCACCACCCAGACATTGTCCAATGCTTTCTATCAAAACACAAGTCTGAAGATCTTCCAAAGAGTAGAAACCAGCTGCTGGCGAACACCACACCAAATGTCCACACATCAGATGTGTTTGGGAACCCGTTTTAACATGACATACACCAATTTTTGTTTCAAGTCTCATAAAAACATACTTATATAAGGAAATCTGTAGTTTTACTGCGTAACAGTTAGGTGCTTATACACTGACCATGGTAGTGATTTGAAGATTAAAATTTCAGAAATATGAGGAAAAAAAACCGTACTCTTCTCTACCTAATTTAATTTTTGACTGCCATTATTCTCTCAATCTGTACAAGATCAAACAACTACACCAAAATGTTAACTATATTAATTATAAAATTAGATATTAGAAATTATCTAATAACTTTTAGAAGTAAGCATCCAATAACTATTACCTGCACATAGATTTTTTTTTTGAGGCTTCTCTCTGGTACCCTCTTAATTTCAGGGCCACTGTACCTTGCAGTATAGATATTTGTTTATTCTGAGGCTTTTGTTTTCATATCTTGCTTAGGATCAAACCCAGGACTTCACACACACTGAGTAAGTACTTAACACTGAGCGAGACCCTGGCCTGTTCCTCACTTCCCATTGACTCTGAGCTAGAACCTGGCCTGTTCCTCACTTCCCATAGACTCTGAGATTGACCCTGGCCTGTTCCTCACTTCCCATAGACTCTGAGATTGACCCTGGCCTGTTCCTCACTTCCCATAGACACTGAGCTAGACCCTGGCCTGTTCCTCACTTCCTATTGACTCTGAGATTGACCCTGGCCTGTTCCTCACTTCCCATAGACTCTGAGATTGACCCTGGCCTGTTCCTCACTTCCCATAGACTCTGAGATTGACCCTGGCCTGTTCCTCACTTCCCATAGACTCTGAGATTGACCCTGGCCTGTTCCTCACTTCCCATAGACGCTGAGATTGACCCTGGCCTGTTCCTCACTTCCCATAGACACTGAGCTAGACCCTGGCCTGTTCCTCACTTCCTATTGACTCTGAGCTAGACCCTGGCCTGTTCCTCACTTCCCATCAACATAGACATTGACCCTAGCCTGTTACTGACTCCCAACAGAACATGTATTTATAAGAAAGGACCAAGGAAAGGAAACTATGGATTAAAGAATGGTTCTATCTTTTTGTTTAAAAAGTACAATAATTAGGAATGATTTCATATGAAAAGGCCAGGCATAGTGACACATCCCTATAATACCAGCATTCAGGAGACAGAGGCAGGAAGACTGTGAGGTTAAGTAACACAGGGAATTCCAGGCCAGCCTGAGCTACACAGTGAGACCCTGTCTTCAAAATATCAACAAAGAAGAACAGATTCCAGTTCCAACAACAATTTTGCAGCATTCTAACATGTTTTCCCACCCAGAGGAGAAGGTGAGCAGGGTATGCTACAGCCCTGCAATGACATCATCATGTTTCATGACTGAGACTAAAGTGAGCCCTGCTGCTGTTGCGGAACTGCCAGATCCTGAGTCACTCTGCACCATGCTAACCGTCCCTCACGTGAAGTGGTATCCCTTGATGGAAACAAAGGAGAAGGCAGTCACATTTTGGAGGGTGACACAATGCCTGTGATTAGAGCACAGGAAAAGCCCAGAACTTGAACAGACAGACTTCTACACGGGTACACAGTAAGTAAGCAGAATATGCTTTCTAAGCTTACCTGATCAAGACTGCCTCCATATACTTCATCTGTGCTGACGTAAATAAATTTTTCCACTCTGGCTTCATAAGCAGTATTTACCAAAACATGAGTGCCATAAACATTGACATATGTAAATTCAAAGGCACGGACAAATGAAAGATCTAAAAAGGACAGGAGAAAACCACAATAATTCCACTCATGGGACAACACAAATACCAAAAAACTGACTCAGGTTTTAAGAGTGCTTCCTTCCCATTACTTACCACATCTGCAATAGGTTTAAGAAATAACAAAATACAGGTTGATACATAGTTAGTTTCATGTAATCCAAGCTAGCCTCAAACTTACAATGTAGCTGAGCACAACACTGAACTTTTATTTTTAATTAGTTACTATGTGTGAGTATATGTATGTATGGGTGTGTGTGTGTGTGTGTGTGTGTGTGTGTGTGTGTGTGTGTGTGTATACCACACCCTAACTGTTGAGCCATTCTCTCCTTCTACCATGTTTTTGCAGAGGACCCAGGTTTGATTCCCAGCACCCATAGGGTAACTAAAAACTGTCTTAACTCTAGTTCTAGGGGACCTGATGCCTGTTCTGACTTCCAAGGCTCCTGCGTACATGTGGGGCACTGCTGGAAGACCCCGCTACTTAAGGTTGCAGTTCACCATGTCCAGACAGCTCTCTGAGCTTGCCTATCTGGATAGTGCCTCCAGGCCCAGATGCCTGACTTTATTTGGAAGCTGTCCCTGAGCTTGAGTGCCTGACTTACCTTGTGTGACCTCTGACACAGTTCCTTGCAGAACTTTCCCCTTGCTGCCCAAATGATAACTAGTGTTGTGCTCCAGCCGTAGGTTAGGACCGTGCTGCTAATGCAAATCAGGTGGTGCCCCAGCTGCTGTCCCCATCCTCTGTATTCCCCTCACCCTGAAATATAGTTGAGCTGTTCACTGAAGCTGGCTTCTGGAAGGCTATTTTCCTTGTACTCACAGCTGGACAAAGCCCCGCAGGTCGCCTCTGCTTCCTTTGTCCTCATGGACTAGTGGCCAATGGACCATGAGGACAAGGGAGGCCCCAGTGCACACGCATTCACTCGGGAGCATACACTTAAAATAAATTTTTAAAAAATAAGAAAAGATATTTTGTAGGTGAGGCTAAACAGATGGAGGAACATACTTCTGCACACTAGGAATGAGTCTACAACAGTGTTTGTTCTCAACCCTCCTAAGGCTGTGACCCTTTAATACAGGTCATGCTGTGGAACCCCCAACCACAAAATTATTTTCACTGCTACTTCATAACTGTAATTTGCTACTGTTATGAATTATAATGTAAATGTCTGATATGTGACCCCTGTGAAAGGGTCATTTGATTACTGAAGGGTTCACAACCCACAGGTTGGGACCCACTGGTCTACAACAATGTATTCAAGCCCAAAGGAAGAAAATCTGGGGTTGTGTAGCCAAACTGATAAGCATTTATCTGCTAATCCAGACCTATGAGCTGAACTTCTCCCCCTAAAATTTATGCTGATGCCTACTCCCATAGTACATCAGAGTGTGATTATGTCTGGAGACAGGTTTCCAGAGGTGATTCAGTCAAAATGAACCCCTTAAGATGAACACTAATCCAGATGTGTACCCTCACAAGGACAAAATCTGGACCCAAAACTGAGTGAGAGCCTGAACACAAGAGGAAAAGCCACCATGTGAGGCCATAGGAAAGGCAGAGCACGCTGGGAAACCTTGAAGATAAGCATGGAACATCCTGCTTCACCAGATTAGGGCAGTGTCAAGGGCCACCAGGTTATGCCAAAGAGGACTCAGGAAGCCACCAGAACTAATTCTCATTTTCTTACCAAAATATCTCTCATTACGATACTTCAATATGAAAAAGGTAATAGGCTTTTCTTTAAATGGGCAAATGATTTCAACAGTATTTTATAAAAGAAATTTAAATTCTCAAAACATAAAAACACATGATCTCACTAGAAATATGGAAAAATATAAACTAGACTCTCCTACAAATGGTAGTCTATCTGCCACACGGCGCTGAATTTGGGGAACTGGCGATCTTCTGACAAGAGTCAGCGAGACTTCTCTGCAAACTGTTTGCTGCAGCCCGTCCATTATTCAGGACCCTGCACAGACATCAGACAGACGGTATACATCCAACTACCCAGCATTTCACACATGGAAACTGACAAGAAGTGCTATAAAAATCTACATGTCTGTGTACACGTGTGAGTGTGTGCACAAGCCCACACATAGTAGAAGACTTTAAAATAGCCCAAACAAAGATAAAACTTTTAGGGCTAAATATTAGTCATCAAAACCTCAGAGAAGAGCGGAGGGAAGCACGTTTGCGCTTGCAGGAAGCAGGAGAAGCAGCGGCCTCTGCCAGCCAGCTCTGCAGCAATGCTGGCTCCTGCTATGTGAGGGCAGCACGGCGCCACGTGACTGCTACTTATTTAACTGAACTCCCAATTCTTCCGAATGTGTGTTGTACTTCCCGGGGAAAGGGCTACTGAATTATTAGCTCAGCATCTCAAATGCACGAAGTGGTACAGATCATGTTAACGGGTATACTGCCACTTGTGGATGTTATTCTAAGATGCATGTGGTTATGCTGTGGTGCATTTGCTTAATGATGCAAAGATGTACTGCAGTCTTTTATTTTGCATTTGTTTAACTCTGTGAAGCTCTGTGACTATGCCTGTCTAAAACACTGGATAGTCTAACAAAGAGCTGAATGGCCAATAGCAAGGCAGGAGAAAGGATAGGAGGGGCTGGCAGGCAGAGAGAATAAATAGAAGGAGAAATCTGGGAGAAAAAGAAGAAAGAGCTAGAGAACAAGAAGAGGAGGATGCTAGGGCCCAGCTACCCAACCACACAGCCAGCCATGGAGTAAGAGAGAAAGTAAGATTACAGAAGTAAGAAGAGGAAAAGGCAACAGGTAGATGGGATAATTTAAGTTAAGAAAAGCTGGCTAGAAACAAGCCAAGCTAAAGCCGGGCATTTATAATTAAGACTAACCCTCTGTCTATGATTTACTTTTTAGGTGAGTGGTGGGCCTCCCAAAAGAGCTAAGGAACAAAAACAAATACATTATGGCATTCCAACATGGGGCTGTAGAAAGCTACAGCTACTCAAGAAGAACATGAAACAAAATTGAAGCTCATCTTATTCCTTCCTTTCAGAAATAACCATCAGTCTGAATTTGATTCAACTCGAAACTTTTTAAAGCCATTTTTAATGTCCCATTTCAATACACATGAATTAAAAAGTGATCTGTGGAAAGCCCGATTATCGGGGCTGGGAGTGTGGTTCCATCAAGAAAGTGAGTGCCATTCCACCAGGCAGGAGGGCTGAGCGGGTTCCCAGAGCCCCTGTTAGAAACAAATAAAGGGAAACAGACCTTGACTCCATGGGGACAAGCGCTGTTTTGGCACAGCGGGTGAACCCTCTTCCAAAGACTGTGTCACATTCCTGCTTATTCATCCCCGTTCCTGGACTTTGAATCTATTCACTCGGGAAAGAAGAGGCTAGTCATAACTGCAGCATAAACAGTGCTTACCTACATGCGTCTGTGCAGCAAAATGCAGGACTATATCTATGTTCTCCACCTCAAACAGCAGCTTCACAAAGTGGGAGTCGCAAATGTCACCCTGCAGGGAGAGGCAAACATGGGCAGGTGAGGCTTCAGGAACACTCGCATCCACAATGACCGGGTGGACCTTAGCAGCCTTCCATTTCTCACCCCTGAATTCAACAAAAGATGTCTTGAAGTCAACCAAGCAGCCAGGCAAGTATAACAACAATGTGGTTCAGCAGCCAGGCAAGTATAATAACAATGTGGTTCTTCAGCATCTTAAAACATATGGATTTAATTCGCAATATTCTTGCAAATATGTCAAGCAACAATTTTGTTGAATACCAACTTCTGTTAAATACTGTGCTGACTTCTACCACACACTTGTAAAGCTAAGCTCACAAGGAAATATTTTAGCATTAAAAAAATAAAACCAGGCTGGAGAGATGGCTCAGCGATTAAGAGTACTGGTTGCTCTTCCAGAGGACCTGAGTTCAATTCCCAGCAACCAAAAGGTGGCTCACAGCCATCTATAATGAGATCTGGTATCTTCTTCTGGCCCGAAGGCATACATAATAAATAAACAAATCCTAAAAAGAAAGAAACCTTTCAAAGAGCTACACTAAAATACATGTAAAACAAGCATAACTGGAATAATACTGGGAAGTGTGTTTTATCATCACTAACTAAAATTATAGTACTCTGATGCTTGTATGCATTTTTAATTCACATATCTTGTCAACTACTCATAGATTTGCCATGGTACCAAAACTCATATGCAGTTTTGTATGTGATATCAATCTAAAAGTAGAACTCTCTATATCCTGTAGTATCCTGGAAATTATCCGATCTTTAACATGTTAGTAGCACAAAGCATTATGGTTTCTGCATGACTAAAGAGGCATTGTCAACAAAGCTTCCATACCTGTATAAATTTGTAGTTTTGTTTGTTAGAAATAGGTTCCAGATTCTTCAAGCTTGCACAGTAATCCAGCTTAAAACAAGAGAATATGGTGGGGGAGGAAACAACACACAAAGCAAGATCAGCTCTTTCAATAACAAGTTGGTTTAGTTTGAAGGTCATAAATGTTAAAACACCGATACAAGAACATATCTTCTAAAAAGGCTTCCTGTATTTTATACCTTTAAAGTTTCTGACATCCTAAAAGTAAAAACAGGTCACTGTTAATTTTCAGAAGAACTAACTCCAAGAGAAATGCTATTACAAATCTCTCTTTAAAAGTGTTCCTGCTCAAGATCCCCTTCAGCACTGGTGGTTAAAAACTAAAAACATTTAGTTCTTGACAGAAAAGGAACTATCGATTGAAGATAAAGAATCACCTGCTTTATACATTTCTAATTCATTACACCTCTTCTTCTAACATGGTAAATCAGTGCACACATTTTAAAAAAGCTGGTGGGGGCTGGAGAGATGGCTCTGAAGTTAAGAGCACTGGCTGCCACTCCAGAGTTTGGTTCCTACCACCTATGGTGGCTCACAACTGTCTATAACGCCACTTCTAGAGTTCCAGATCCAACAGCTCTGGCCTCTGAGGGCAGCTGCACTCATGTGCACATATGCAGACATATACACCTACCTATTCATAATTTACTGTTTTTTATTTTCATTTATGTATTTTAAGACAGCGTCTCACTATGTACCCTTGAACCCACAGAGATCCACCTGCCTCTGCTGGTTGTGGTATTGCACACCTGGAGGATTTGCTAAAGAGGCAGATGTGGGAGAATTGGAAGTTTGAGGGCAGCCTGAGCTCTACTTTAAAGCAGGACAGATGGCTCGGTAGATAAAGGTACTTGTCACCACACCTGGTCCTGAGAGCCACATAGTGAAGGAAAGAACTGACCCTCACAAGTGGTCTTATGGTCTCTCTACATGTAAGCTATAACTCATGTGCCCCTGCCTCCAAATAAATAAGTGAAATGAAAATGAATTCTGTTCACCTGTTCATATAACATTAAGACAGAAAAAAATATGCCAACAGTTAACGACTATTCTTTGCCAGTACACTCTACCATTGTATTTTATGAAATTAAAACCATTTGTATCTTTTGTTTAAGCTAAAAAAATCATATTCTTCAGGGAGACTTCAACCATGACTACAAAACTGTCCAAGACTCAATTAATTTCACTGGTTTTTGGTTATTTGTTTGTAGACAGGATCTCATGTGTTCCTAGGCTGGCCTTGAACTTGCTACATGGTTCAAGGATGACCCTGAAGTTCTAATTCTCCTGCCTCTACATCCCTAGGTCCCCATTATAGGCAAGGGCCACTGCAACTGGTTTTAATTCTGTTCCAATGCTAGTACTCTTTAGTTCTCTGGCATTAGTCTTAAAGCTCCCTAGCACTTTTTAATGATGAAGCCAGAAGGAGGTCTAATGATAGTACACGAAGCTCATTTTCATAGCACTTACCTTGTCAAGGTTTATGATCATATAGTTGGGATAGTCTTCTACTAAGGAGACAATCACATGGGACGCACTACAAAGAGAAAAGAACTTTGTGAGTGACAAACATTTACCTCCTTAGACCCTTCAAAAGTTTTCCTAAGCTGTGGAGTGGTAGGAAAATATCAAGATAACATTACACTTTTCCAAGACAAAAGCAATGATGTAACACACCACACATACACACTTTTAACCCACCTTCTCAATAGAATCTATAAACAAACTCTCACATCCTCCTTGTGACATGTATAACTTTCTGGCCTGGAGAATAAAGAAAAAGCCAGTTTAACCAAATGATGCTGCCCATGAATGCTGTGAGTGTGAGCATGAAAAATGTAAGATCTAGTCAGAGCAAGTACACTTAGGGTCCAATATGCCTTTTCAGGAGCTGCAACATAATTATACAGATATTACTTAAGCATAAACAAACACTGTCATTTGCCTCTGTTTATACTGACTTCTGCAACTGCTCTCTTGGTATTAGAAGTTGGCTGTGTAAGCCTGAAATCTTGGGAGGGTCCTGGATTGAACGAAGGCTTCCTGGGCTAATAGTAGTTGACACCATCTTGAAGTTTGGTACTGACAGTGCTTCCTGGGTTCAGTGGACAGACCCTGATATGGAGTTATCTCAGTAAAATGAGCTGCCAGATATTTTTAAACATTTGCACTTTGGGTTCTCAGGCATAATGGCAAGTGCTGACCAAGTGCGAAGAGGACATTTATACTTGGAGGCTGTTTTCCTCACTTTCTAGGACATTCTTGTGGACCAGGCCTTCCCATATCCACACTCCTGTTCATTAAGTGAAACGTGGCTTCCCGGGACCCTCAGCAAAGTGACTGCTGGATTTAAAAGGTCCACTGCATGTGCACGCAGTGATCGAGAATCTCTGTATCTTCATGCTGGAGGCACTGTGTTCCAAGAGGGTGGAAGAGTTTCCTGTGTATTACTCATGTATTCATCCACTCAACTATTATTGCAGACCTTCATGATACGGGCCAGACCTTCCTTTCTGCGGGTGCTTCATGAACACCGGTCTGCCCTCACAGCTTATACTCTAGAAAAGGGACAAGGCCATAACAAGTAAACACAAACAATGCTATTTCAGGTCAGGTGGTCGGGTAAGGACTCTGAGGTTGATATGTGGGTAAATTAACACCTGAACTGAATAGTGCACATGGCCTAAGAAAAGAACGAAGACAAATGTCTCAAGTCAGGAAGGGGCACTGGCCTATTGTGCTCTAGGAACCGTGTGTGCGTGTGTGTGTGTGTGTGTGTGTGTGTGTGTGTGTGTGTGTGTGTGTGTGTGTGTAAAACACAGAAAAGCAAGAGATTAGGTTGCAAAGCAGGGCTTGAGCACTTGGGTCTTCTAGATCTGATAAAGATTTTGGACTTTATTACAAGTCTCACAGAAACCACAAGTATAAAATACTATGTGGCAGCAGCATCTCACTTCCTTCAAAACAGTGACATCTGCGTGAGGAACAGGCTTTAAGGAGTCTAAAGAAAACTCAGGGAGATCAGCCCGGGGAGGCATAGAAGCAGTGCTCTAAGCAAAAGAACGCAGTATCAGGCCTAACACAGTCGGGGGACAGTGTTTGTGAGAAGTCCAATTAAGGATAACACAAGAAAAAGGGCAGCTCATGGAACGTGGGGACGAGCCTCGCACAAGTGGCTTATAATAGAGGATTTGTAAACGTGTTCTTAAAGAAAACAATTGAGTGCCATCACGATCCCACATCGTGTCGAGACGTGCTTTTGGACGTGCTGGTGGGAGGCTTGGCAGAGAGCGCCTGAAGAAAATGCACAGAGTTCAGCGTGTGCACCTCAAAAAGTGACAGGTGGTGAACACCTCAGGCACGCAGGAGGAGGACACTGCCACAGCGCTCCCGAGTTCCTCTTTCTGCGGGACAGGCTCAAGACGTGGCAGTTTCAAAGCAACCTATTTTTGCTGGCCCCAAAGTGAGGGAAACTGGGCGGGTGGTCCGGGCCGCGCCGTAAGACCCTCCCCACATGGCATCCTCAAAGCCGTGGACCCCCGTGCAAAGACGGGGAGAGCCGCGGGGAAAGGCTGGGTTTGCGGGGAGAAAGCCAGCCGCCAGCACCGTTACCTACATGAATCCAGCACCCCCGGTCACCAGGACCCGCTTCGCGTAGCTGCCAGGAGGACCAGGGGCGTCCTCCCGGCCAGACGCCGACATTCCAGCTCAGCAGCGCCAGCGCCGTAGAGCGCGGAACCTGGAGACCCCCGGGAAGTAGCGTCACGACGTTTTGCGACACGTCCCCGCCCCCGACACGTTAAAAGGAAGTCCGCGGCAGCTTCCGGGTTTTCCCAGACAGCGGCCCGAGGGGCGGGGCCGGGACCGGGACCGGCAGTGGCACTGCGCAGGCGCAGGCTCTAAGCATGTACCAACCAGCGGTGAACTTGGGGTCACTGGGGAGCTGGGTCTGGAACAGTCTCCAGGCAAGCGTAACCCGCATGGGTTACTTCTAGAGATACTTGGACGTTCGGAGTTATGAATGGATGTCTTCATTTTTGTACTTCAGCTATATCCGTAGACTAACACCCCCTGAGCAGAAACCTGGGGAATGTATGCAGTATGGGACTGGGAAGTTGCATTGCAAAATTATGTTTTACTGTTAACCTTATCACAGACTGTGAGGGCTACTTGAAGTCATAGTAAAGATGTTTCGTAGCTTCCCCTGCTATATCTTCCTCTCTTCTCTCCTTGGCTCACTCTGCTCCATCATGGTCCTCCTCACTCTATTACCTGGCTGCTCCTGCCCTGGCCTAGATGTCCTTTCATCGAGTGTCTGCTAGCGTTTACCCATACTCCTTCAGCTCTCAGTTTGAGTGCCAGCCCATTGCAGTCTTTCCTTGACTCAATTTAAACAGCAATGGACACCCGAACCGTGCAGAACCATTTATTTCTCTCTTTCTTAGTGTTCATCAACATATAGGTCAATGATATAATTGCTCACTGTCTCTGCTCTGTGGAGGTAAGGCCTTGCATTTATCTGGGACCAGATCTATCAGAACAAACATTCATCAACAAGTAGCTTCATGACGAAATTGCTCATTGCCCCTGGTACATTAGAACTGTTCTGATATAGTCTGCTTGCTCTACATGAATTCTGAGGCCCTCCCAATTGGGAATGGTTGGCAGCTGTATTCTTCCAAGTGAACAAGGGCATCAAAAGGCTGTCTTTGGTGTAAGAACGGCATTACTCATCAAGAAGAAAAACGCAAGACGCAAAGTGCTGACAGTAGTCAAAGCCGGTGTTCTGCTTTTCCTTCAGGAACAACCCGACCCTGTTCTTGGCATATCAATAATACCATTAAAAGTTTAGACAAGCTAAATTTATTTTAGTAAACAATGAAAAACGAGGCAACACTCAGGAAGAAAGGTTCAGAGAGCACCACCATGCCACATAGGCAGTCAGTATGTACGGAAAAAGATGAGGGGCAGGTATGGCCCAGTGGTTAAGAGCACACACTGCTCTTTCAGAAGAGCCAGGTTGGATTCCCAGCACCAACATGTTCACTAACAACCATCTGTTACTCCAGCTCCAGGGTAGTGGAAGCCCTGTTCTGGCCTCCATGGGCACTGTACCCTTATGGCACATAAATTATCATGTAAGCAAAATTCCTGTACAAAAATAGATTTTTTTTTAATAAAAAGGTAATGTTTAGGAAAGACTTAACAGGTGATAGATCTAATTGTGCCTTCTCAAAGAGAACCCTGATACAATGCATCTTCTATATCCAGGCATAATTGATCACTTGGGATTCTGTTGGTTAGCTGAAGCTAAGTTAGGTTGCAGCTCCTATTCAGAAATTCAAAATACCGTGGGCAGTCTCTAGGCAAATTTAGTTTAATACCACATGTATTTGCAGAAGCTTATCTGAAAAGATCCACCTGAAAATATTAACAAAGCCACCTTTCAGTGTTGGGTAATTGGTAAGGAAATTAGGAAGTCAGAATGTAAAATGTTGCTCTATACACTTGACTGTGTATGTTTTTCTAAGCTGCATGAAAATTACTTGTATTTAAAAAGAACTAGGGTAATTTTAAAAAGACTTAAAATATTAACACCCTTATTCTCCTGGGAAGCCCGGAGTGCTGAAAATGCTGATAAGAGATGGGGTTTCTTTTTTAAAGGGTGAGGTAGGTTGTGAGCACGTGCTTTCATGTTATAAAAACATCTTGTTGCATGAAAATTACTTGTACACACTTATTCATGAAATAATTTGGGGTTCCTACTTTTGCTTTCATAAAGACTCACAATCTCTGACCTTCTGCAACTTAGAATAAAGTCAGAAGAACTGGAAGTCATTTACAGTACTGCATAGTAAGTGACCCGACAGGGGAGTGAGCTATTCTGGTTCCACTGAAACTCAACTCAGACTCGGGGTATCAGGAAGGCTTCTTCAAGTATGTTAGAAAAAATGAAAAAAGTGAAGCCATGGAGGAGTGCTCGGGTAAGAAGCGCTGCAGCCAAATGGATTTGCAAATCTCATCAGCACAGCGGCTTGGGGTGTTTACGAAACTGCTGGTGTTAAGGACGAGCATTAGTTAGTTGAGAGATGGACATTTGAAATAGTTGTGTACTAAAAGTGATAAACCCCCCTTGAAAGAAAGTGATGCTGGGAAATGGTGTTTTTGTTTGGTTTGGTTTGGTTTGGTTGTTGTTGTTTGTTTGTTTTAGCATTCTGTAACTTTAGTCAGAGATGGACGGTAGTTAAGTGGAGTTAACACTGGAGGGAGGTCAGTTGACACAAGCCAATTAAGTGTCAGCTGAATGGTATAGTGGCTGCTGCTTCATACCATCACCAGAAGACAGGCCGATGAATATTTGATTAGGCGGGTAATGAAGGTGGTCGTTGTAATTTTCAGCTGTCTGGCCTGCTGGGTGATGATATAATTCAATTAGACTGGGAACTCTATTCAAGGGAGGAAAAAAATCGGTTTGGTGCCTAGAGAAGTTAGGCTTTTCAGTTTGGACAGGTGAAGTATCCTCGCAGCATTAAAGTGGGCATAGGCGCGGGAGAGAAAAAGCAAAGCCCGTTTTGCAACTTGGAAGGAGTTTTCCCGACAGCAACCGTTCGGCCACGCATTTCTCAGTTCTTTCCTGGAAAGCTTCAGACGTCAATGACGAGCGTGCGAGTGCGCAGAGGCGACAGGCGCAAGGGTTGCTAGGGAGATGGTTTTTCGTAAGCCCCGAACAGCATCCCTGGAGGGCTCCATTTAAAACTGGCGCGAACTAGCCTAGCACGGCTGGGGAGCGCTGGGACCGGCATTGCTGCTCGTCCCGCCCACCATGGCCGATGATTGGCTGCCGTCTTCGGCTCGTGGCGGAGACCCCGCGTCTCATTGGCCGTCACCCTCACGCTCCGCCCCCTCGGCCCCCCGCCCCGCCCCCCGCTGCCGACGTGGGCTGCAGGCCCTAGGCGGTTGCCCGGCGCGCGGTGGAGCGGGCTGCGGGCATGGGCGGCCTGCGGCTGCTGGCGGTAGCCCTCACGTGCAGCTGCTGGTGGCCGCAGGGCGTCCAGGGCAAGACCCTGCGGGGCAGCTTCAGCAGCGCTGCGGCCCGGGACGCCCAGGGCCAGAGCATCGGCCATTTCGAATTCCACGGTAGGTCCGGGGCGGGCCGAGGGATGGAGGCGCGCGGCCTCCCGCAGGCCCGGGGTCGGTAGGCGGCGGCCGCGGCGCCTCCCTCCAGCCACGTCGTCCCGGCCTCCCCTGGATCCCCGCGTCGCCGCGGCCCTGCGCCTTCACCAGGCCGCAGCCTACGGCACCTGAAAGCGGTTTCCATTTCCCCGACGCTCCCCGTGCCAACAGGACCGCTCTGCTGCATCTTCCCAGAGCCGGTCCCCAACTCCGCACTTGGCCTCGTTGTGCGCATTTGGGCCCTGTGGTTGTGAGTGAATGTCAGCCCAGGAGCCTATCATCTTTGGTTGCAGGAAACCTACTTGGAGCGGATTTGGGATCTGTCAGTGCTTCAACAGTTTGGTTACCGCGCTGCCGTGCAGTAGATTTACTATGTGTCTGGAGTTCAGTTGGTGGCAATGCGTTTAAGTGTTTAGCGAAGTTTCGTGGTTGATACGCTCTGGCCTGTCTGAAAGGGCTGCGTTTCGTTCTTACTTCCTGGTATCCCCCAGGAAAATCGATAACTTTCGGGGATGATTTTGCGATTCATTCTGTCAGTTTTGCCCCAGTTTATTTTTGCTCTTAGTTCCAGCGTGTTTTGTTACATTGAATTTGACATAACTGCATCTCAAGTGAGTAATTTCCTTAATGAAGCTCGGGTCTTTGGCTTATATGATCAAGCTGCGTTACCTGCGACTGGATATCAGTGTGCCTACATAGCGGGGCGGTGGTCTTAGGAGAAGGTAATAGAAATGAGTGTGGCAAGGAATGTCAAGTCCTGGAAACTTGCCGAATTGATGGTGTAAAAGGATGCTGTAAAAACAAAAATTGAAGGTTTTACAATATCTGAGAAATTTTCCAAATTTTCCAAAATCTGAATATGCCTGGGTGAAGGGAGAAGAGACCCCCTGAATAAACAGTTTTGCTGCATTTTTGTCATATTTTCAGTCTCTTAACTTTGGGGCAGTCCTTTGAGAACTGACCGTGCTGTCACTATGATCTGGATAGTGCTGGTAAATCAAGGATCTGTGGAAGCTGAGACCTGTGCTGTTCATGCCCCACAGAGATACACATGACCCTGATCATGATTACCTTGTGAACACGAGGGGGAACATGAAACAGTCTAGGTTGTCAACACCCAAGATGTTGTTCAGGAAGTGTTACAAGCATCAGCTGAATGAAAAAAATATGTTACATGTTGCATCATAAGTCTCATAACAGATTGGAGAAGGGATATCCCATGTACAGTTTCTCTCTTTTATATATTATGCAATATAATTCTCTTATGCATAGTTCTTAGCAAGTTTTGATCGATTCCACTTTAATTCAATAAAGCTGAAACAGAACTGCAGCTTCCTACAATTTGAGCCACTTTGTGAAACCTGATACAGTATACCAGCTATTGTAAGAGACTTACCCTTTATGTACACTGTACATTTTAACCTTTTGAAAAGCTTTAACCAAAGCAATAATTCTAGAAACAAAAGAACTTAAGAACCCAAAAGAATAGAAAATTGTAAAATTTTAAGAAGTCTCCTGCTTCACCTCTTTCCTAGCATCCCTTCCCCTAAGGCAACTACTTTTCAATATTTACATACTAATTTTTTTAATTATTATTTTTGTTTTAGTGTGCATTCCTGCATGAGTTTATGTGTGTCACTTCCATGCAGGTACCCTTGGACATGAGAGGGAATCAGATCCCCCATAATTGGAATTTCAGATGGTGTGAGCTGCCACAGGGGTGCTGGGAACCAAACCTATGTCCTCTGCAAGAGCAGCACATGCTCTTAACAATGGAGCCATCTCTTCAGCTCCTCAACTGGAGTCTTGGTTTGCTGTGCAGCTGAGCTCACTGGTTATTACTCATCCAATATATCATGCTGAAAGTTCTTTTGTAAAAGTCATAAGTGTAAAAATATGTTTGGGGTGTAAAATAGGTACCCCAAACACATATATTTAAACTTATTACCTGTGTTTTATTTTCACATTAAATTATAATTAGGGGCTGGGTATGGTGGTGCACACCTTTAATCCCAGCATTCGGGAGGCAGAGGCAGGTGGATCTTTGTGAGTTTGAGGCCAGCCTGGTCTAGTGAGTTCCAGGATAGTCAGAGCTACATAGAAAAACCCTGTCTCACAACGCCCCCCACCACAACAAAAATATATATAATTAGACATTAATAGCGTATTATGTTTAAAAAAGATACTTCAGCAAGAAGTCTTACAGATTATGAACAAGTGTATATGATGAATGAGGTGGATTGTAGAGTGAAGCAGAAATTCTATGATGAGTGTCCATGTGTCCCAGATCATGCTCTCTATTCAGTGAACCGTTGCCATTTGCCACTACAGCTAAACAGATACGTTCCGTGTTGGGTAAACCCTTACACCGGAATGAGGTGTTTGTTATGCTGTGGTTAATTTACATAGATGGGATTTAAGAACATACAATCCCCATATTGATACATGGAGGTACAGACTTGTCCTACTGCCTTGTTCTTTATAAGACCAAACTAGTTGATCATTTTTGTTTTAATGTCAAGGTGACCATGCGCTTCTGTGTGTCAGAATCAACAACATAGCAGTGGCCATTGGAAAAGAAGCTAAACTCTACCTGTTCCAAGCCCAGGAATGGCTAAAGCTGCAGGGGGGCGGTCCTGGATATAGCTGTAGTGAGAGGCTATCCAGAGCTCAGCTGACAAGTGAGTATATTGGTTTTTCTGACCATCAGATGTGTTCCTAACCCCCTTCAGTGTTGACGTATAGTACACCATGGCAGATATATGTCTATACTAAGGTATATTATATTCCATTGTACTTGTTATTCCCCTGAAATTAACTGCTTGTAGGAAACACGGTTAAAGGTCTGTATTAGTTACTTTCCATTGCTGTAATAAGACACTAGTTCCAAGGCAGCTCATGAGAGAGTTGAGCTGGGTTCACGGTCCCCGAGGGCTGGAGAGTCTGCAGGCAGGCAGGTAGGCAGGCAGGCAGGCGTGGTAGCAGGAAGCTGGAGCAGTAGCCAGGCGCTCACATCTTCATCCATACTGGAATGGTACAAGTCTTCTGAAAACCTCAAAGAGCTCCATCAACTGGGGACCAAGTGTTCAAATACATGAGTCTGGGAGGGCCACCCTCATTCCAACCACTTCGGCGTCCATGATAACGCACAACCATCCCCTTCCCTTTTTCTCCTGTGTTCATAAGCATCATCCTCATGCAGAACTGTGCTGGTTTTCTCATAGCCGAGCCAGGTAGAGTGTTCCCATTCCAAATGTCCAGTCAGCTGTCTGGATACGTAAGCAGTGAGAGCAGGAAAGAAAATAGTTCCCTGGTCACCGGTGTCCATCGAGGATATTTGTTACCTAGATTATTAGCTGAGATCAGTGGTATGCTGAAGAGACCTGAGTGACTGGATTTGGGTATCGAAGGTATTACAGATATTTACGTCAACCCTAAATCTCTGAACTTGTCTTGAAATTTGTACAAATCCCTGTGTTTCCTTTCTGTCACGTTTGCTCATCTCTGCATCTCACTTGTGAACAGAAGTCCTCCTCCTTTGTTCTTCTGTGCCTCTAGTGTTCAAACTGAGCTCCCTATCCAACTTCCCCATCCTACTCTTCAGCACTTCTTGTTTCTGGAACTGTCCGCATCCATCTCCTCCACTTCAGTCCTGAGGGTTTGCTTCCAAATCCCCTTTGAACATCTGCTCTCTGGCCTGAAACCCACTATGTAGCGCAGGCTGTTCTCAAACTCACAGAGGTCCACCTGCCTCTGCCTCCAGAGTGCTGGGGTTAAAGGCATGCACCACTGTGCCTGGTCACCAGTGGTCTTTCTACACAGCACCTTTGGTCATGTTGCCTTTGCTTTGTCTCCACACCATCAGAGTATTGGAGTGTTCCTGCTCCTCTGATGCTTGAAGGCCCCAAGCTTGATCAGCAGAACCCTGGGATCTCCACTGGGCAGCTTCATCACTCCCTCAGTTTATTGTCTGTGCTCAATTAATGCTCTCTCGGGCCTTTGCACAGGCTTTCCCTGTGGTAGTATTGTGTTCCTGATACAGATATAATAGGATGAAAGGGTAGATTAAGGAACTTACTTCTAAAGAGCAACAACTTGTTTAAAATGTTTTACATTGGTATAGATTTTAGTTTATTGATACAAACTTAAAGTTAATTTTGTTATACTATGTGTATATTTCTACTCCTGTTTAAGGTATTATGTTTGTATAGCTCATTTAAAATTGTAATGGATAATTAAAAATAGATTAATAATTAATCATCTATGATAATCATACTCATAGCCATGTTAGTTAAGTCTTCTAGGTATACATAGAGATATTTCAGATAGATAGGTAATCTTCAAATACTTCAAAGACCTTCAGAATATGGCATTTAAAATATTTTTAAAATTTAGATTTTTCTGGACAGTGAGACATGTCTGCTCCTGGCAGCACCAATTTACTTCAGAGAGGAGAATGGGCATTGAAGACATTTCATATCTTATCTTCACCTTTGCAAAAATAGCCATTTGGGCAAGAAACTGTTCTTGCCTGGACTGCTTGATCAACTGGACATGCAGAACCCATAGAAAGGTGACCACTGAACTTGGCTTGACAAAATGGTCCTTCAGGTTCCTGCTTTGCAGAGGAAACTGCCAGACATTCTACAGGTCACTGAGAGAAGTGATCGAGAGACTCTAGCCCTGAGGGCTGAAGACAAATGCCCCAACTTTACAAAGGAATATTAGGTGACTGTCCAGGCTGCCAGCTGTCTCTGTCTACTCTTACAAGACTCCCGAAAAATGCTTGCATCCTTCTTCCAGTTCTCAGGCAATATTATATCCTTCTGAGGTCTTTGATATGGTTGAAGACTAGATAGTTATAATTTTCTCAGTTATGATAAAAGATAAATTAGATATAAAACCGTGGACTCGCAAATATAAGATAGATAGTATATCTTCTTTAATAATGTAACTATAATTCTTGCTTGATAATTGTTTTGTTATATGTAATTGTACTATGTAAAAGTTAAAACCTTCCTTAAAAAAAAAAAAGAAAAGGGGAAGTGCTGTGGATATCGCTCTGTGTAAATAAAATTCTGATTGGCCAGTGGCTAGGCAGGAAGTATAGGTGGGACAGAGAGAAGAGAATTCTGGGAAGTAGAAGGCTGGAGAGAGACACTGCCAGCTGCCGCCATGAGAAGCAACGTGTAAAGACACTGGTAAGCCACAAGCCATGTGGCAAAGTATAGACTAACAGAAATGGGTTAATTTAAGATAGAAGAAGTAGATAACAAGACGCCTGCCACGGCCATACAGTTTGTAAACAATGTAAGTTTCTGTGTGCTTTCTTGGTTGGGTCTGAGCGACTGTGGGACTGGCAGGTAAGAGAGATTTGTCCTGACTGGGCCAGGCAGGAAAACTCCAACTACATGTTCCCCCAATATTGTGCACCCTAATAAACTTATCTGGGGACAGAGAACAGAACAGCCATAATATTAAACATAGAGGTTAGGCAGTGGTAGCACATGCCTTTAATCCTAGCATTCCAGAGGCAGAGATCCATCTGGATCTCTGTGAGTTCAAAGCCACACTGGAAACAGCCAAGCATGGTGACTCACGCCTTTAGTCCCAGGAAGTGATGGCAGGAGGCAGAAAGGTATTTAAGGCGTGATGACGAGGAATTATAGCCTGGTAAAGCTTTTAGGCTTTTGAGCAGCAGTTCAGCTGAGATTCATTTGGATGAGGACTCAGAGGCTTCCAGTCTGAGGAAACGGGATCAGCTGAGGAATTTGTGAGGTGAGGTTGTGACTTGTTCTGCTTCTCTGATCTTCCAGCGTTCACCCCAATACCTGGCCTCAGGTTTGATTTTATTAATAAGACCTGTTAAGATTCCTGCTACATTTCCCTTCTCAGCTGCTGTTCCCTCAGCTCTCCCGCCTTGACTACTCCTGTTTTCCTCAACAGCATTTGTCATGATTTCCATGTCTTGTTTTACTTTTTCAAAATTTGGTCAGTAACAGCAGTACCATAAACTGCGTGTCCATCCATCCGTCCCTTCACTGAGCAATTGTGTGCTTGTATGCACAGTGCTAGGCATGACCAATACATGGGTAAGCACAATACAGACAGTCCTTAAGGGTAATCAGTGTGAGTAAACACACAGTTAGGGCTGGAGAGATGACGCAGGTGTTCAGTGCTTACTGTGTAGCTGGAGTTTTCTCCGTCCTGCCCAGCCCCGCAGTCCACAGCCGCTTACAAAATAATCATTCAGAGACTTAATATTATTTACAAACCATATGGCCTATGGCAGGCCTCTTGCTAGCTAGCTCTTTTATCTTAAATTAACCCATTTCTATTAATCTGTGTTTTGCCATATGCTCCTTGGGTTTACCAGTCTGCTGGCATGTTGCTCCTTGGGCGGCAAGCTGGCATTCTCTCCAGACTCCGCCTTTCTCTTTCCTGTCTCTCTCCTTTGATTTCCCGTCTGCCTCTAAGCTGCCTTGCCATAGGCCAAAGCAGCTCATTTATTAGCCAATGGGAACAACGTATATTCGTAGTGTGCAGAAAGACGTCCCCCAGCAAGGACTTGAGTCCTTTCCTTCTCAGCAGTCTGGTCGGATGGCTCACAACCTCCTGTAAGTCCATCTCCAGGGGATCTGACACCTGATCTCTGCAGACAACTCACTCATTTACAGAAACCCACACTTCCTCTCTCTCACACACACATGGGTAATTAAAATTAATAAATCTAGGGTTGGGGATTTAGCTCAGTGGTAGATCGCTTAAGGCCCTGGGTTCGATCCTCAGCTCAAAAAAAAAATTACTAAATCTAAAACAGCATGCCATGAAATTTCAGTTACAGTAAGTGCAGTGAATATTGTTTACAAGGTATACTGTGGAATGACAACTTATGAGACCTGGTGTCAATGAAATATGTGTTTTATAAGTGCCTGGAGGATGAGCAGCCCCAGACCCTCATGCTTGACTAGCAAGAAGGGAAGTTTGCCAGCTGTTGTTGTTTTTTTGGTTTTTTTTGTTGTTGTTGTTTTTAATCTGATGCAACAGAAACTTGTTCTTGTTCCAGTATAAATTGTCAGCTGTTTAAAGCCTTGGTGTCCTGACACCATGTGGTCCATATTGTACCATATTCTTTATCCATTTACAGAAACGCCATTTGCTACATTGCCAGAGTGCAAACCCACAAGTGGAAATCACTGCTAGTGACTTGTGAAACCTGTACTTTGTAAAACAAGCAGGTTGGTCCGTGTTTAGGTCCCTACCTAAAATGCTGCAGCTGGAATTACTACCTTCTGGGAGTTTTACAAGACAGGGTTTCTCTATGTAGCCCTGGCTGTCCTGGAACTCACTCTGTAGACTAGGCTAGTCTCGAACTCAGAGATCCACTTGCTTCTGCCTCTGAGTGCTAGGATTAAAGGTATGTGCCTCAATCTCCTGGCTTGGAATGACTACCTTTCATCATGGAGGTAGGTAAGGGACTCTAACCTAATGAAATCTTTTGCCTTTTTTGGTGTCCATCTATTCTCTCTTCCCCATTCTTTGAAAGACAGGAGTATTTTTTGGAATTATGAAATGAAAGATAACAGAGGGACTGGAGAGATGCCTCCGTGGTTAAGAGCACTTGCAGAGAACCTGAGTTCAGTTTTAGCACCCACATCTGGCAGCTCCCAACTCTGTAACTCTTGCTCCAGGGAAACTGATGCCTTCTTCTGGCATCCAGGTTCACCTAACATATGTACCATACATACATCAATTCAAGCAAAAGAGAGATAACAGGAAATAGCAATTTTAGAGGAATGAAGATTATCTTGTTAAATTTGAGGACCTAAAATAAAGTACTGAAAAAATATGCTTATCTATATTGCATAGTTTTTATATATTTTTTACCTAAGTATTTTGTATAAAACATTGTGTTCTAGCTAGGCAGTGGCACACTCCTATAATCGCAGCACTCAGGAGGCAGAGGCAGGTGGATTTCTGTGACTTTAAGGCCAGTTCGAAGGACAGGCTCCAAAGCTACACAGAGAAACCCAGTCTTGGAAACAAACAAACAAACCATTGTGTTCTAATTTGCCTCTCTTTTAATTAATCCATGACCAGAAGTTACTTGGGGAGGAAAGGGTTTATTTCAGCTTACAGATAATAGTCAGTCATCAAGAGAAACCAAGGCAGGATTAAGCAGGGTGGGAACAGAAGCAGAGACCATGGAGGAGTGCTGCTCACTGGCTTGCTCCCCATGGTTTGCTCAGTCCGCTTTCTCATGCAACCAGACCACTTGCTCATGGGGAGGGTCACCCACAGTGGGCTAGGCCCTTTCTCCTCAGCCACCAATTAAGAAAGTGCCCTACAGACTTGCCCACAGGCCTGGGAGGTAATTTCTTAATGTAGGCTCCTTTTTCAGGTGATTCTGGCTGTGTTAAGTTGACAAACCAGCTGGTGTATATATATTTTATATATGTATGCTTTATTAATTTCATCAGTTTTTTTTTTTTTCAACAAAATCCTAGCTTTAAAATCTGTTTTAATCTACTAATGGTCATGTTTATAATGTATTGCTCAGGAGCCTTCAGTGAAAAAGCGTATCAATTGTTTCATGACACTGTAATAATGCCACTTAATAACAATCCCTAGGAACAAGTCCATTTTCAGACTAGTAATCTGATTTTTACAGAATAACAACCTTAATAAGCTTGTTATTTTTGCCCTGCCCTTACTGCTGGTACACAATGAAAATGAGGATCAATCTGAAATATCTGTGCTGAGTGTTGCGAATAGATACCCTGGAACTGAGTTAGGGGTGGTTTTGCGCACTTGTGAGTTTTGAGAATTGAGCCCAGGTCCTCTGCAGAAGCAACAGTGTTCTTAACCACTGAGCAATCTCTCTATCCCCAACATAAAAGATTTTTCGTGTGTGTGTGTGTGTGTGTGTGTGTGTGTGTGTGTGTGTGTGTTGTTGTTGTTGTTGTTGTTGTTGTTGTTGTATAGGAATTGAGTCTTGTTTTGGTACAAGGTAAGTGAACTGCCACTAAGGTATGCCTCCAGCTCAGGCTTTTTTTTTTAAACTAGAAACTACTTTGTCCATTTTAGCTAAAAACAAGCACACAAGACATTTAAAGACACTGAAAATCAGTATAAATTTCTCTTAAAAACTAACAGATGCCAAATAATTTGTTGTCAGATCAAGTATTTAAATACAGTATTACATAGAGAATAATTTGCTTTCTTATGCACATCTCATGCACATGATCCCTTTTGTGTATTTGGTATATTTTAAAAATCATTTTAGGCATTAGTATTTTACTATGCGTTCTGGTTAACAGTATTCATTTCTTTTTATAATGATTGAACAATTAGCCATTCAACACTACTTCAGTGATTCACATTTTGTTAATATTTGAGATACTAATTACACCCTCATAGAACATGCATGCTGTGTTGTAGTCCTTTGTCTCAAAAACAATAACAGTATTGTCAGGAGGCTGGCTGCAAAAGACAGTGAGACAAACCAAATGCAGCGTCGCTTTTGGAAGCACTGCTGTGTTTCTGTTTATATGCATCTGTATAATTTAAGGAGAAGCATGCAGAGCCGCCTCGCGGTGGAGATAGAATGTCACAGTTTTGCAAACAGCAACATGGCAAAGACTTGTTTTGTGAGGACACGCCCACATTTAAGCAGGCTCATTGAGCCCCATATTGATGTCCATTAACTTCTTACTCAGTTTTGAGAATGTGACACAAACTGAAATCTTAGCCACAGTTTTTCAGAATCTGTGTATTTGGGGGGGAGGGTGAAGGTGGGGTGGTCTCAAGACAGGGTTTCTCTGTGTAGCCCTGGCTGCCCTGGAACTCGCTCTGTATGTAGTCCAGGCTGGCCTCGAGCTTAGAGAGCCACCTGTTTCTGCCTCCCAAGCACTGGAATTAAATGGGAGCGCTCACTGAAGCTGGAGTGAGGCTGGCAGAGTCAACATTGAGTTAGTCCCACATGAGTGACAAGTACTGTACTAGAAGATTCGCAGGATTAGTCTTTACATCAGTTATTTACTGTGGGTCTTATCTTTATTTTGTACACACAAAAATTCAGGCATCATACTTGTTTTAGTTTATGTTTCCACATCACAGTTTATCATTGAGGGAAGTCAGGACAGGAACTCAAACAGGGCAGGAACCTAGAGCTAGAAACTGATGCAGAGACCGTGAAGGAATGCAGCTTACTGGCTTGTTCCTCATGGCTTACTCAGCCTGCTTTCTTACAGAACTCAGGACCACCAAGAATAGCACCACAGGCCGTGGGCTGGGCCCTCCCCCATCAATCTAGGAAAATGTCTTGCAGCCAGATCTTATGGAGGTATTTTCTCAACTGAGGTTCCCTCCTTTGAGATAACTAATTTGTGTCAAGTTGGCACAATACTGCAGCCAGCTTCCAGTACAGACCTCTCCCAGCATTCATGGGTTTGTCCTGCCGTGTCTTACTCCCGTGTACGGATCTGACCCAGAATTGTTGTCGTTTCTTTTTACTACTAATAGTACCTGTGGAAAAGAAAGACCAGTCAGAAGAAGCCTTTTCTTTTTTTAAACAGGCATAATTTTTGGATATAAGGATTTTCCTAGCAAAAGATGCCATTTTAAATTTAAATTAAGGAAGTTACTTCCAAAACTGTGGTTGCAGCTGCTGCATGCTGTGATCACATGTTTAAAATGATTGTTTGGTGTATACTTCACCACATAAAATAATTTTTATATGTTGCTAATCCACTGGAAACTTTGTAACTATTTACTAAAAATTCAGTTTCAATGAAACCATTTCTCTTTTGTGGTATGTTATTGATACTTTTATAGTGATTTTATTGCTTAAGTTGTTCATTTTAGTCTGCTTTATAGTCTCTATGCTTTATTCTAATATTACACCAGGACTTGAATTTTTGAGGCAAAAAAAAAAAAAAAAAAAAGATTTTAAACTCAAATTAATTCTGTGACTAAAACATTGAGAAGATCGCTTTGAAAGGTGCTGTTTTCTTTCTCTCTCAGTGGCAATGAACCAGACAGAGCATAACCTGACAGTGTCCCAGACCCCGGCTCCCCAGACATGGCATGTGTTTTATGCAGACAAGTACACCTGCACAGATGACTCGGAGAGTCCCCAGGTGGAAGAGATCCCATTTGAAATGGTGTTACTGAACCCGGATGCTGAAGGAAACCCATTTGATCACTTTAGCGCTAGAGAATCTGGTAAGATATATGTTTAAATGTATCCTAAATACGAAAAGAGATTTGTGTATCTTCATTTTACCTTCTTAGAATATCAAAAACGGAAAGCAGCTGAAGTTTACAAAGCAGAATGCTAAATTTTATATAGCTTGACTTTGAGAATATTAAAGACAGAAAATAAAACAAATTATAAAATATTAACAGGTAGTTGTATATATGGGTAATAGAATCATATAATTTTTATACGTTTTGGCTTTTTTTTTTTTCCTGGAGACAGGGTTTCTCTGTGTAACGGTCCTGGCTGTCCTGGAACTTGCTTTGTAGACCAGGCTGGCCTTGAACTCACTGAAATCTACTTGCCTCTGCTTCCCAAGTGCTGGGATTATAGGTGTGTGACACCACCACCCAGCAGCATTGTTTTATAAACAAAAATGTTAATGAACTGAATAACCTACTTTGAGGTATAAACTAAACCACCCTTCCCTTAGTTTTGAGCAGACGTAGACCTTGCTTTTCTGGGTTCCCAGGTAGTAATGGTCAAGTCTGTGGTGTTTTCTGGAATAAAATTTATTCCCACAAGTCTTCATTAAAATTTTAGGTCTCTGTGCCTTGCCCTACAGAAGTGAGATTGTAGCCATGTAGGAATGATTGGCGAGAGCATGGTGAATGTGCTCTAAGTGTGACAGATTTGTCAGTTAACATGCTGGGGTAAGCATCTATGTAGGCCCCCTGTCAAGGAAAGGGGCTTAGGGTTCATTTCTTCATGGGTCACTGGCCATTTAATAAAGAAAGTGCCATTGGGTCTTGTTGGCAATAAAGCAGTTGAGTTGAACAGGAGTAAGGCCACATTAGACTTGATAGATTAAGTCAGTGTATGAATATCACCAGAGAAACAAATCAAAGCATGTGTAATAGCAGGTCACAAATGGAGTGTGACAGGGTGAGCTTTAAGTGTCCTTTGATTTTGAAAACATTTAGAATGACTGTGGGGCACTGAGTGTCTCAGAGGAGTTTTAAAACATTACTCTGTCAAGGAAATAACAGCCATTCAAGATGTTTGTGAGCACAAGTTAACTTAGGCTGTGTTTGGCTAATGACACCGTAGACACTTTCTAGAAGTCAGTCCGCCATGCTTTACAAGCCATGCCTGTTCTCAATACTGTAAGAAGACATGGTGAAACCCAATGGATAGCACTGGGCATGGGTTTCCACCAATGGCCCTCGTGTGGTTGGAGGGCCCTTATTTCCCAAACTCCATTATTTACTGTGGCACTCGCTTTAGGACTGCTCGGCATACCTACGAGGCAGTAAGGCCGTGCCAGGCCGTGGCGGCCCGTGCTGCCTGCAGATGCCTGACCTGCGGCTCTTGGAACTTGATGGACAGACACTGTCGCCCTCGTGCTGGCTCCTGTTTCAGTCCTTTTCCCGCATCCCCAGTTGGCGTCCACCGCACTTCAACCCCACTGCATAAAGCAATCCCATTTGCTGCCCTGGGGCCTCTAAATTCCAGTCACCTTGTCCCGACTGTCTCGGAGCTTGCCCACACCTCTAATGGTTTCCTGGCATCCAGGGTTACCGCAGCTTTTCTTTAGGAGCCACACAAATAACTCCAGTCCGGCTGTCAGTCCTCGGCTTTCTGGCCTACTTCTTCTGGCTTTTGTTACTGATTTGGTATCCAGAAGCTTATTCTAAAATGGGAAAGTTACACAGGTCATGCCCTGACAGTATGTGATTGGTCATGAGATTATGTGCAGAGCCGCCCTGCAGGGACTGGTTATTTCACAGTCAAAAGAGCCCAGAAGTGCCTTGGGTTCTTTGGACAACTTTCAAACCCAGATGTGCCTTGGATTATTGGAGACCAGTGTATGGCTGGCTTACTTCCTGAAAGTTACATTATTTTATCAATTAAAATGCATTAAGTTGGTGATTCTTAACCCAACACTATACATATAAAGAAGGTGTATACATCTAGAGAAGCTTTTTTGTTATTGTTTTTATTTTTCAAAAAATAAAATATTGAGAGGCAAAAGCAGACAGACTCTGTGAGTTCACAGCAGGCCTGGTCTACATAGTGAGTTCCAGGACAGCCAGAGCTATGTAGTAAGACCCTGTCTCGAAAAACCAAAAAGTAGATTGAAAAATAAATTCACTTCTCCCAAGACTCAGACTTGTTTTGGGTTGTAAGCCAGGCATTGAATCAGAGCTGAAGTTGCTTCTAATGTGCAGAACCACTGTTGTAGAAAGCTGCGTTCCACATCCTGTGGGAGATATGCTGGTTTTATGGTACAGGTTAAGAGGGAGGGTCCTTCCTATTGTGTAGCTTCAGGGGATAGTCTCCAGTTCTTTTAGAAACCGGTTTGTCATACCTATTACACACAACATACCATTAATGTTGCATGCTATTCTCTTTAAATTTACAGCAGTTTCCTTTCCTTTGGTCCAGTTAATGCACTCTGAATCCAGACTTTGGTTAATCCCTGATTTGGTTAAGTCTTATTTTATAAAACTAACTGAGGGAAATGTGATGGCTCTTAACAAGCTGCTAAGTAGGAATATAAGACTTTCCAGGCAGGAAAAAATGAAATAGCTTCTTTAAAAGATTAATCATGGCCGGGCGGTGGTGGCGCATGCCTTTAATCCCAGCACTCGGGGGCAGAGCCAGGTGGATCTCTGTGAGTTCAAAGCTAGCCTGGTCTACCAAGTGAGTTCCAGGAAAAAGGCGCAAAGCTACATAGAGAAACCCTGTCTCAAAAGTCTCCCCCGCCCAAAAAAAAATTAATCATGTATTTGAGAGGGGATAAGTGGGAGGAGCTAGAGGAGAAGGAGGTAGAAATGATATAAATATATTAACTCATGAAATTCTCAAAATATGTAAAAAATTAAAAGATTAAAATTATTAACTGTATTTTCTGCTTTTGTTCAACTCTTGAGAGCATGTTGCCTAAAGCAAACAGCTGGTTTGGTTTTTTTTTTTTTAAAGATTTATTTATTTATTTATTTATTTATTCATTCATTCCTTCATTCATTCATTCATTTATTTATTTTTATGTGCACTGAGGTTTTGTCTGCATGTATGTCTGTGCCAGATCCCTTAGAACTGGAGTTACAGACAGCTGTGAACTGCCATGTGGGTGCTGGGATTTGAACCTGGGTCCTTTGGAAAAACAGTCAGTTCTCTTAACCACTGAGCCATCTCTCCAGCCCAAACAGCTGGTTTTTATTGAAATAATATTATAGGTTTGCTATATTGTCTCAATTTTAGCAGATACATTTATGCTTTTCTGTTTCCCCCTTTCCCCTGCATGTTCTAAAGATGAGAGGACCATCCACTTAGCCCCAGTAAAATGTTGCAGCTGTGGAGCTCAAGGCATGTGATGTAGATAGTGAAGATACTAAGTATCTTAAGAAAAAAGTCACGTGGTAGTGGCACATGCTTTTACTCCATACTTGGAAGGCAGAAGCAGATGGATTTCTGAGTTCAAGGCCAGCCTGGTTTACATAGTGAGTTCCAGGACAGCCAGGGCTACACAGTGAAACCCTGTCTCGAAAACCTAAAACCTAAAAATTAAAAAGGAGAGGGAGGAAGAGAGACAGACAGACAGACAGACAGACAGAGATGTTGTGGCCTGACCAGCTCACACATCTTTGCTGTGTCAGCCCCATCAAATTTCAGGGTTGGAAATAATCGGATGTTTTAGAATCTTGATTGGTGTTGAGACACTTGAGGAAGGGAGGGAGGGAGGGAGGGAGGGAGGGAGGGAGGGAGCAGCTGGGCTGTGAGGCCAGAGGCAGGCTGGACAGGACCATGCCCCTGTTCCCTTCGAAGCCCTTTTTGCTCTCGAGATGAAGCTAAGGCTTGGAGCTGCTGTCTGAGCATCCTCGCTACTCACTCTCATCAAGGCTTCTTTAAGACTTGCTTCACAATCGACACATTTCCTTAAGTGTTCACCATCTGCTGTGTGTTCCTCCAAGAGTTTTCTTTAGTGTGCATTGACTTTTAAGACTTAGTTACCCACCTGTTTTAAAATTAGATTTTAATTCCAATGTGAACAACACAAATTGCTTTCTTGTGACATGTGACTGCTAGAGGCAAAACAAAAGTAAACTTGGTAGCTAAAGAGAAAACAAAGACATGTCTTAGAGCTCATCTACTTAAAAGGAAAAATAATAATAAAGCCCAGGGTGGAGAGCCAGCATTTTTATCTTTAAAGTATGTTATGGACAGGCTCAAGGTAAGACTCACCTATCAAAGATTTAGTTAACAAGATTTGAGTCAGTGTCTTAGTTAGTTAATATACTCACCCTATCAAATATTTTTCTTTGCTCTCTATAATCTTAGCTTCTTCAGGGAGATATATTTACCACTGAATAAAGTCCCTTTGTCCTTAAGTTATTTTGGCTTCTCAGCAAAGAGTCATGATTTTCTTGTCATATGGATCTGTTTCATAACGAACCCTGACACCTGATCCTGGTGTGGGTGCTTTACGAAATATTACAAAGAAAAAAACTTTCACTAGATGTTTTGTGTGCTTTGTATAATTCTTTAATACAAAGAAGGAGAAATTAAAAACTAAGATCAAAACATGGGCTAGTGTAAGGAATTTTATTGGCTCACAGCTTTGAATATATTGGTAGCATCTGTGTTTTCTGCCTTGTTCCAGTACTATAATCTAAGGATTACAATGCCATCATTCTGAAGTGCAGTCTCTCTCTATAAAAGGAGCTTACAAACTGTTCCCCCTCCTCACAATTGATGGTCTTCCAGCCAGTTAGCCTGGCTTCTTCTCTGCATGGAAACATGTGGCTCCTCATTATGTAGCAGAGCAGGAGAGACACCCAGTGGTAATAGAACTTCTTGCTCCTGTTGGTCCTCTCACTGATGCGCCCAAAATGAAGGAGTTTGAGCTGTTTGTTTGCCGTTTTTGTTGGGATATGTGTCTCGTGGTTTGCTTTTCCAAAATGATTTTTTAAAATAATAAAAGTACCTTCTTTTTTCTTCATTAATTGGCATTTAACCCAATTGGGAAGCTAGAGCAATCTCAGACTTCTCATTGGAAGGGGAGCAAATCCAAGTCCATCCACAGACTCAGTAGAGAGCTCTCTGTGTGTAGCCAGTATTGCACACTGGTGTTTGGTAGAATGTAAAAGCCCTGCTCTTAGGGACCACTGTGGGTTTAACGCAGTACAGCTGACTCTCCGTATCCGCAGATTCCATGTCCAGGTGTGCAGCCAGCCACAGATGAACCAGTACCATGTGAAAATTGGTCCTTACTGAAAACATGCCAGCTTTGTTCTTTTCAGTATTCCCTAAACAATACAGTATAATACCTGTTTATATATTATATAGCACCTACATTGGATTAGGTTTTGAAGATCATCTACAGGTGATTTAAAGTGCATAGCAGAATATGCATTGGTTTTTATACATAAATCCCATGCATTTTCTTTAAGGGACTTGAGCATCTTTGGGTTTTATTTGATGTCTGAGGGATTCCTGGGTCCAGTCCCTCTTGGATTGAAAAGGAAAACTGAATCCTCTAAATTCAAAACCATGAAATTCCCAGTCTTCTAACTGGAAATTTATTAGAATTTTTTTTCCTGAAATTTCTCAAATAAAACTCTAAACAGTTTTAAGTACAGAGAAAAGATGCTGTTTATTGTGAGGTCACGTGAACACTACAGGAGATGGGGCGGAAGCAACATCATGAGTGACACCGTTCCTTAGTGTAGCGCCTGCATTCTTCCTTACTTCTTGGCTTTGCTAGTCCTCTTTGCTCACGGTTCTACTCACTCAGAACTCTGACATCATCACTGCCTGCTTGACTCTGGCATAGTCCAACATTAGCTCTTTCCACCTTCAACATTGACATCCTACTTGCTGTAGTTTGTAATTTGAATTCTGAAGAGACAAAACGACTCATCTAACTTTGTTCTTGGCCACTTGGAATGGTGGTCATTTGTTGTCATAGTTCTACTTCATATCGGCATGGAGTCACCTGACTGCCCGAGGATTTCCTCTTTGGCAGTAGCTACAGAAAGTACCAGACAGGAGGGCTCTGGACATAGATGTCTTAAAGCTTTGCCCAAATGAAAATTCAAGGTAATAGAAACTCCCCAAACTGTGATTCACATGTGTTAATATCAGAATCACCATAGGGCTTTCCAGACTGCTTGGCTTCACCCTCCAGTTTCTGGTTTGGTAGATTAGAATTGGGACCCAAAAATTTGCATCACAAGTTCTGTAGTGATGTGGCTGGATCAGGGACCACACTTGGAGATGCATAGTCAAGGTCTATTAAGCTACTGGTGACAATAAATGGTCTACAGTTCTCAGAAAAGATGTGCACTTGGAGCTTCTAAAGTGCCTCTAACGGAGCACTGTAGTCACCGCTGGCTGTTTTCAGACGGAACAGAGCTCTGGTTACAGTGAGTCGCATGCTTGAGTGACTGTTCCACAGGTTGACTTTAGCTGCTTTGTTTTAAGCTGCCTTCTTAGAGTTAAAACTTGGTCCCAGGGGGAAGAGGGTAATAATTCCGTCTTTCTTCCTTTCAAGACTGAATGCTGTGACTCCGCTTGAAAAGATGATCATTAGCGGTGACGTGACAACACTGTCCCACGCACTGAAGCAGTCCCGTTCTTCTCCCCACAGGGTTACACGAGTTCTTTTTCCTCCTGGTCCTGGCATACTTCGTGACTGCATGCGTCTGTGCGCAGTCACTGTGGCAGGCCATCAGGAAGGGAGGGCCCATGCACACGGTCCTGAAGGTCCTGACCACAGCGCTGCTGCTCCAGGCTGCCTCAGCCCTAGCCAATTACATTCACTTCTCCAGGTAACTCAGCCACTGTTCATCGTCCCAGAGTTAGCCTTGCTCTGATTAGGAGCATTTTCCCCATTGGTAATCAATGTTAATGCCCTCCTCTTCAATTCCTCAGATACTCCAAAGATGGAATCGGGGTACCTCTTCTGGGAAGTTTGGCAGAAGGTGAGAATCTTTCTGAGTACTTTTCCAAAGATAAAATTGCTGTCTTCTTTAAAGAGAGGAGAAAAAAGGAGGGAGGGAGGGAGGGAGAGAGAGAGAGAGAGAGATTGAGAGACAGAGAGAGAGAGAGAGAGAGAGACAGAGAGAGAGAGAGAGAGAGAGAGAGAGAGAGAGAGAGAATGTACAAGCCAAAGGACTTCATTTTCAGCTAATGGGGTAACTCAGTAGTAGAGTACTTGCCTTGCATTGAATGAGGCCCTGGGTTTGATCTGCAGCACTGCAAAATGAGGATGATGAGGATGATGGTGACGATGATGATAATGGAGGTAATGGTGGTGAAATAATTATTTTGCTGTGGTGTAGTTTTTTCTAGTCACAGTTAGTCAGAACTCAGGTTAACTAGAACAGGACTAGTTTAGTTCTCAGATCTTGTTTGATCTTACTAATAAGTGATGTGTCCAGTTTAGTTCTTCACTGTTTGTTATTCACGTGCTTCTTCAGTTTACCCTCAATAAAAAGTAGACATGCTTTGCTGATCCCCATTTGCAGAATCTGTGCTCAGATGCACCATGCACATTCGAGAGGTCATTCACCTAGTGAGCTGCAGAGCCCAGATTTTCCTGTTGTGATTCTGTTTTCTCCTATACTCTTTCTGTTTCTGATCCAAGACCACATTCACTCCTATAATTGAGCTGACCTCACGTCTTTGTTCTTTTATTTATAAGAGAAACTCTTAGTAATTAAAAAAAAAAAAATTAAAGGTCTTAGAATCATGACTTTTTTTTTTTTTTTTTTTTGGTGTGGTTTTTCTCTGTGTAACAGCTCTGGCTGTCCTGGAACTCACTCTGTAGACCAGGCTGGCCTTGAACTCACAGAGATCTGCCTGCCTCTGGCTCTGAGTGATGGGATTAAAGGCGTGGGCCATCCCCACCCAGGGAATCATGACATTTTAAAGAGAACTTCTGAGAGCAATCAAGTCATACGCTCTTCTTTATACTCAGAAATTCATGCTTTGGTAAGCAACAGATGTTGAATGCGGAACCATGCTTGAGTTGACTCTTCACTTTCTACCCATAGTACTCTTTTAGTCAAGGTGTCTTTGGATAATTGCCGTTTGTCTTCTCAGGACTCACTCTTCTGGTCTCCTCACCTGTTTTGGCTCAGAAACTTGAGGAACTTTGTTACCTTGTGAAGTCCTGGGTACATTCACCTTGGACACGAACATGAGGTGCATGTCCTTTCTGAAGACTGTCTGGACCTTGGCTTCTCCTTGCTTTTCTTTTGAACATACCTGGAAATTTAACGAAATCATAGTGCTAAGGCAGGACGAAACTGTAGAGATAACTTTGGCAGTTGAGGAAATTGACGTCTGAAGAGGAAAGCACACAACACAGACCTTAGCGGAAACCTCTTTCTGAAGTCAGGGTCACTGACTGTTTGTCCAGGTCTGCTGTACGTGAATCGTTGGGTACTTGACTTTTCTTTTCCCCTGCAGCCCCGGGGGTTCTAAGTCGTTTTGTCTATGTCCCTTGGTATTTGAGAGGGAGGTTCAGTTTGTGACTGCCGTTGAGCTTACTCTGGAGTCTGAGCTGCCCTCAGCTCTAAACCCTGGCACTGTCCCCAAGTCCTGGGATGAAGTGTGCACCACTGTGTATTGTGTCTCACCGTGCTCGGCACAGTAGTTGTTTGAGCTGCAATGAACTGATGTTCTGAGTGTTGATGGTTCTTCCAACGAAAGAGTTGGCTGCTTAAGTGATTAGTTTCAAGAAAGCAGAGTTCTTATGTGATCTGTGTTGTTTAGCTATAAATAAATAATATTTATATACATTCACATTTTTACAAATATATATCTATTTATCTATAAAGTAACAGGTAGTTTTTTCCAGCAACAATGAGCATAGGTTTTCCTGTCCAATTATGGTGTTTGATCAGTTTTTGTAAACTTGTGTATAAAGAAATGAGCTGGAAAATGAAGGGGATTTCCCCAGGTATTTGTTTTGCTGCTTAGGAGCTTATATAGGCATTCCTCCAGCCAACTTCTTTATCTGGTTAACTGACTGGATTTGTGAAATGTTTAAAGAAATTAATTGACATCACATTTAAACATTTGTGATGAAAGAAAAATGTGCTTGACCTGACAGGCTGTGTCATCCAAGTATAGTAACAGTTTATCGCCAGCATTCACTACCATACCTATACACGCATACAGACAGGAGCCTTTCCTGGGAAAGCACACCAAGAGCGGGCCACAACTGTCACACCAAGTCTGGCTTGGTGGTGAACCGGTGAATGTGGTTAGGGTAGCCTATGGTAGCATGGGCGGCTTGCAAGCTGAGGAAACATGGCCACTCCTAGCAACTGTAACTTCCTCAGGAAGGAGTGGGGCATTGTGGGCCTTTCCTCACCTTCCATGATGGGCAGTTAGTGGGCCTAATCTGTGCAGGTCTCCTATGGGGAACCGACAGTGTGTGCCGCAACAGTGCGGGTCAAACAGCCGGTTCCAGCGTAGATAACGGAGCAGCAGGAAGTCTGTCAAATACAGCTAACATGTATTATTGATAAACTTTTTATGTGTAGCCCCAAAACATACATTACACCCCAGCTGCTTCTGTGTCTCTACAGGAAATCTTACCCAAAGCGATGACAGTTGAAAGCATTAGCTGTGTAGGGCAGTGCATTACTTTGTGATCACAAGCCATTCCTGTACATGGTGATAAAAAGTGATAGCTTTTATTGTACGCAAGCAACCATTAATTTATAAGATAAGTATGAGTGGAACCTGAAGCATTTATAGATTTTTATTTATTCATTTGTTTCTATGGCATGTGCATCTACACACAGATGATGCATTGAATTCTTTTTAAAGTAGTGGTGTTCTCCTGCAGTGCAAATGCTGGCCACCTGGTGGCGCAGGGCACTAGTTCCTGGAGCTCATTTGTCTTTAGGACTCGTCAAGGGATGTTAGGGCTATTAAATCTCATACCGTGTCTTAACAGTTTTAAAAAATATCCCAGGCTGGAGAGATGGCTCAGCCGTTAAAGGCTAGGCTCACAACCAAAAATATAAAAAATATCCCACATTACAGTTCATCCATCAAACATCATTAGCACCCTAGAAAGGATCCCAATATTTTCCACATTGCAGAAATTATATTGAAAATTTATTTCTTTTGGCAGAATTGTATATAGCAATAAAAGCTTGACAGAGAAGAAATGAAAAAATAGCTTTAAGATTGGACTAATATATAAGATATAATACAGCCATATATATATATATATTTCTAAATGGTAGTATTTCCATGTTTCTATAATCAGTTACAAATTCTATGCCAAATATTGAATGTGTTAGAACTATTACACATTAATATCTCTTATTGAATTTTCTTAGTTTTTGTGATTTGAAAAGGGGCATTCTCATCTCAATATAAAATGTGCCAAATTCTGTGAATTGTGAAGCTTTATTAACTTTGATTTTCATTTCCCTTTAGTTTTTGACATTGCCTCCCAAATTCAGATGTTGTACCTGCTTTTGAGCCTGTGCATGGGGTGGACAATAGTCCGAATGAAGAAGTCTCAAAGCCGACCTCTCCAGTGGGACTCTACCCCGGCGTCCACAGGCATTGCGGTGTTCATTGTCATAACCCAGGTAAGAACTGACTCTGCAGAAATGCACAACTGAATGTGTCTCACCACACAGCGGGCACTGGGATTCCAGGAAACGCAGGAGACGTGATCTCACAAATCTCCTGGGTGCTAGTATGTATAGATAGCAGGATTTGACTTACTAAAAATGTCATTTCCTACTTCTTCTGTTTTCTTAAATATTAAAAAAAAAAAAAATCTTTTAGCGTTTTTAGGTGCTGCAGAGGTGGCTTGGCAGTTAAAAGTACCGACTGCTCTTCCAGAGGATCCAGGTTCAAGTCTCAGCAACAATGTGCAGGCTCACAGTCCTCTGTAACTCCAGTTCCAGGGGATCAGATGCCCTTTTCTGACCTCTGCAGGCAAAAAACCTATACACATAAATTAAATGAATCCTTTTAAAAATCCTGTATATCCTAAAATCACAGCTCTCTTAAAAATCCAGGTTTTTTTATTTTTATTTATTTATTTTTTTGGTTTTTTGAGACAGGGTTTCTCTGCATAGTTTTAGTGACTGTCCTGGATCTCACTGTAGACCATGCTAGCCTTGAACTCACAGATCCACCTGGCTCTGCCTCCCAAGTGCTGGAATTAAAGGTGTGCACCACCACCGTCTGGCCTAAAATGCAGGGTTTTTTTTAAATCATCATTTCATTGTTATTTTAATTCATTGCCACAGACAAATAACCAACTGATGACACCAGCAGTCTATCTGCATAAATGTGTACATGTGCTATTAATATACTGACCACAACAGCCAAACAATGCTGATGATACCAGCAGTCTATCAGTGCATAAATGCATACATGTGCTATTAAAATACTGACCACATATTAGCACGAGTGGGGAAATACAGACTTAAATATGGAAAACCAACTTAGAAATGGTAGCTCTAGAATCATACTTCTTTGTTGTAAAAGTCAAGTTTAGAAGTATAGTTTAAGAAACCAGGTAGGTATAATTTAGTGTAAGGGAAGAATAGTGCTTTTAGTGATAAACAGTATGTGTGGGTGTGTGGGTGGGTGTGTGTGGTGCACACTCATGTGTATGCATGTTTGTGGGGGAAACGTGGGAGGTATATGAGCATGTTGGAGGGTATATGAATGTGTGTGTATGTGTGTGCTTTTTTGTGTTTATGGGATCATAGGCACATGTTTCCACACCCAGCTTTTTTTTTTTTACTGTGTTGGTTATGCTCCTTATGGTGTTGGTTAGTGGTTGCTGGAGGAAGGCTGTCACTTGACTCAGTGATGTAGCCATTGACAAGTTGTGCAAACTTCAGCAAGAAGCCTCTCACCCATGCAAGCAGCCCGAAGCCGTGGTTACCGTCTCCAACAAAAAGGCACTCAAATAGAAGGGAGTTGTCGGGAGAAGGTTGTCATGGGAGAGGGAGTGAAAAGACTGTGTGTCTTTATATACGTACATAAAGCTGTCAAAGAATAAAAAGAAACGATAGCATCCACTCTGTGTGTTAGATTTTAAGTATGGTTCCATTCCTAAAGTCTGTGCTTTTCCAGGCACTCTGGGTAACTTGATATATGTAAACAAACACCATAAGCTACCCACATGTAGTTCTTTCTGTGTGAGCACAGGTCCTCACACCTGTAAGACGCACTTCGCCTGAGACTGAGCTATTTTCCTAACCCCAGCAACGGCGAGTTTTAGGTCCCAAAGGAAATTTCCTTTGTGTGAGTCACAAAAGCAGCTGTCTACTGAAGTGCTGTAGTGGTGAGAACCGGAGTAGACGGTGCAGGGGAGGAGGGGGAGACTGGAGTAGACGGTGCAGGGGAGGAGGGGGGAGACTGGAGTAGACGGTGCAGGGGAGGAGACTGGAGTAGATGGTGCAGGGGAGGAGGGGGAGACTGGAGTAGACGGTGCAGGGGAGGAGACTGGAGTAGGTGGTGCAGAGGAGGAGGGGGAGACTGGAGTAGATGGTGCAGGGGAGGAGGGGGAGACTGGAGTAGACAGTGCAGGGGAGGAAGGAGGAGGCCGCTGGCAACCCCTTAAGGCCAGTGAATTGGATTTTTGTTGTTTGGAGATGGGTCTCACATTATCGACCAGACTGGCCTAAAAGTCACAGAGATCACCTGCACCTCCCTAGTGCTGGGATTACATGCATGAGCCAGCATGCCCTGCCAAAGAATTGGATTAATACTGAGTTTTATTTACCAAGGTGTTTGGAAGAGACTAACAACTCAGTTTTGAAAGCTGAGCTTCCGTAGGAAGCCCAAAAGCGTATTTGATGGTAAAAAGATGACAATAATAAGTCCTTGGTGCTCAGTAGGTACGGAGGGAGCATGGATAGCAATAGACGGAACAGCAAGAAGCTATGATTTTACTGTCACGATAACTAGATGAGAGGGAAGGTCAGCAGAAAAGTCAGGGTGTGTGACCGTGCCCAGGAGCTTAGACCAATGTAACAGACGTGCTTTCAGGCTGATACCTAACCACCTTTGTTCAGTCCCCAGTACCCATGTAACGATAGAAAAACTCTGACCTCTACACACATGGTGTGGTACAGGCATGCACCTTCACACATACAATAATAGTAAAATAAAATCTAAGTAAATAAACAAAAATGGCTTCCTTTATGTAGGGAAGTTGCCAGAAAGAGTGACATTTGACAACAGTTTGGATTTGGCACATTCTGCTAGAAAAGATGCTGAGCTATTTGAATGTGGTCTTAAATTGGGCATGGTGGCGCATGACCATATTGCCAGATCTCTGGAGGCAGAGATGTAAGATTACTCAGAGTTTGGGGCTAGCCAGGGATATATAGCAAGATGGACAAAACAAGCAGGTCAGCCTTGCGATGGTGAGGAGAACTGGGAGGGAAGGAGGTGTGGGTTTAGAGGAGAGTTCCCCTTCTTCACCTTTTCTGCCTGTTTGTTCTTAGGTGATTTGACTCCTGACACTTGATAGAAATCCTACACTATTGACTGACAGCCTTTACAGTTAGATAATCTTTGCATCCCTCAGGAATGTTTTTCTAACATATAAAGGATGCTCACAAAAGAGTTGAGAACATGTTTTATTGTAAACAGGTATTTATTTTCCCTTAATTGTTGTTATTTACAGAGCATTTTGCTACTTTGGGAGCAGTTTGAAGACACTAGTCACCATAGTTCACATTCTCACCACAGCTTAGCAGGGGTCCTGCTGATCATCTTAAGAATCTGCCTGGCACTGTCGCTGGGCTGTGGACTCTACCAGATCATCACAATGGAGAGGAGCACACTCAAGAGAGAGTTCTACATCACGTTCGCCAAAGTATGTGTGGAGCAGGAAGTGGCTTCCGATGGTCTGCTGCACTCTGCTTTCTGTGGGAAGTCAGAGAGCAGTTAACCTGGGCTGCTCTCTGTGTGCCAGGGCACTGCTCTGAGCCCTCTGTTAATCTTCACGCCATGCATGATGTGGCTTTGAACCCATTGTACAGAACCCATAGAACAATATTTTCCATATAGTCTTTGAAAAGCCCTTGGGCTACATCTTGGTTTTCTTTATCAGTAGTGATTTTTCTTCTCTTCTGTGGGAATTAAAAAAAAAATTGTTAGCAGCTCTAACTGTCTGAACTGTTACTCTTGGAGTTCCAGTGTTGTGTGACAAGCCACGAGGGTTTCAGTACTGGAGACTGTAGCCCAGAGGCTGGTGCGAACACTGCATGGGCTGCTGTATCACCCCCTGTGTCCATGTGAGCAGAGCGGACCCTTTCTGTGCCCATCCAGTCAGAATGCTGTAGAGCAGCAAAGGAATTCTGAGCACTCACCTTAGTTCCCAACACTTCCTCATCACTGGCCCCAGGTCTCTCTGCTGGAGAGTTTTAAATATATGCATTCCTCTATGCATTTCCCTCTCTTTCTACAAGTAGTAAGTAACACACTGAAAACTGTCAATCTTCAAAGTGCCCCAAGCATTATAAGCTTGTTTCAAATTGAATTTTGAGAAAGAGATACATTGGGACAGTTTGTGGGAAAATAGAGAAAAGTACTTGAAAAGCATATTGTGAAATTTCCTGTTCCTCCTCAGCCTGTTGCCTCTCCCCTGCAATCCACTCTGCCATTCATAGTAACTGCTGTGATCGTCTTGGGTGTTTTTACTAATTCACTTGAGTATGGACATGTGAATATGACTTCATGGTTTCATTTCTCTTTGCAGAAATAGTATACATTTGTACCTCTCTCTTCTCAGTTACTAATTGCTGCCTGTATCACAGCATTGATAGTATATAAAATATATGTATGGGACAGATTTATAAGTGTAGTGTTGTAAGTATAGTCAGGACCTACGAGAGAAGGGGGGGGGGGGGGGAGAGGGAGGGAGAGAGAGAAAGAGTTCAGATTTTATTTTAGGAGTGTGTGTGTTTGGTCAGGTGCCCTGGAGCTAGGGTTATAGACAGTTGTGAGCTGCCTGCCATGTGGTGCTGGGGACTGACCCTGGGTCCTCCGCAAGAGCAGCCGATTCTCAGTTAAGAACATCTGCTGAGTCATTTCTCCACCCGAGGCCATAAGTGTATTAATAATTGTTTGGTTTTTGATTCAGGATCTCAATCTATAGCCCAGGCAACCCTCAAGCCGCAGTGCTCCCGCTGTAAGACTTCCTAATGCTGAAGGACTACAGTGTGTGCTGCCTCAAACAGCCAGGCTTTAGTTTCTGTTCTCAGTCTGGCGCATCAAAGTAAAGACAGCAGGACTTACTGGCTTGTCGGTTTCTTTCAGGGCTGTATCTTGTGGTTCTTATGCCAGCCAGTGCTCGCCTGCATTGCTGTGATTTTTAATGACTACCAAAGAGATAAGGTAAGTGATATGCATGATGAAAATGTTTTTAAGTCTTTATTTAGAACGTGTTAAAGTAGGCGATACCTACTTAGCTATTAAGCAGTGTCTTGAGTTCTTTAAAAATTCAAAAGAAAATGTTAAAACTGGTGAGTACATAAATTGTAAGTTCATAAACATTAAAAAATTTAAAATTAGTTCATAAACAAAATGATAGAAATAGCTTTTTTTGTTGGTCTGTTTACTTTTGAAATAGGATCAAACTTTGTAGCCCTGGGCCTCAAACTGGAATTGATCCTCCTGTTTCTGTCTTCCAAGTGTTGGGATTACAAGCACATGCTACCACACCTAGCCTAGAAGTAGCTCCTATGGGTCTTAGCCTATTTCGGAGTCATGTTTTTTTAATTAAACTAGAGGACATGTAATACATCTCTTTTAAAAACAGAAATGATTAGAATCGTTCATTGTGTACGGTATCAGCCGAGATGGACGGAACAGTCACATTGCTGGAACAGCCTGCAGACTAGAGCAGGCTGACTCTAGATGTGGTGGAACCTGCCTTCCCTCCTCAGCAGATGGCTGTGGTGGAACCTGCCTTCCCTCCTCAGCAGATGGCTGTGGTGGAACCTGCCTTCCCTCCTCAGCAGATGGATGGCTCCAGCACTTGAGAGCGAGGCTCGCCATTAGTGGTTACAGGTGGAAAGTAGGAACATGGCCTACAAAAAGACCTGTGACTTGAGGCAGAAGTGTGTTTTACTGCTATTAGCTAGATTAAATTAGCTCCATTCCTGATTTTTCTTATTACCAAAACCCATGTCTGTAACATGCATTCCCTTGGAAACCAGGTACTTTTCTGTCTGACTGTAGTATCTGTAAACTAATCATCAAAAGGAATTTACCCTTGAACAGTGACAGTCCTGAAGATATGTCTGCTCTCTGTGGAATGCGTTTCCTGAAATGCACCCGTGATAAAGGTGAAGGACTGTGTAGAGCGCAGAGTGGATGCATGGTAAATGAAATGTAACTTTTCTGTTTCTGCATGCGGTGAAACATTCCCTTCCTTTCTTCTTTCTTCCAGGTTATTACAGTAGGTGTAATCCTTTGCCAGGCTGTGTCCATGGTTATTCTGTACAGACTCTTCCTGTCCCACAGTCTGTACTGGGAGGTTTCTTCACTTTCCTCAGTGACACTACCACTGACCATTTCATCTGGACACAAAAGTCGCCCTCATTTCTGATACTTGATTTTTGTTGAAAGAACAAGTGAATTGGATAAGTGCAATAAGGATCCAGATGCAGTGACTTCTTTTCATGCCTTTGCTGTGGAAAACTGAACTGTGAGAGCAAAGCATGTTATTTATATAACTGCATTTCAGCAGTGCCAAAACTCAGAAAGGTCATAAATGTCTGGAGTGTGCTCAAACAATAAACTTTTAAAAGAATGTTGTTTCAAGGTGACTGAAGCAGTTCTGATGTGGAAATAAATGTGAGAGAGATGATTTCAATGATCTCTGGGTCAAGCGCTCACACTTCCAATGCCTCATTAATAATGAACTCAGGTCTGATAGTCTTAAATAGCATTCACTCAGATGATCACGCTTGTGCATATCCAGCTAGTCCAGTTATGAAGTCAGTGGGAGATGCTGATTTTAAAACTACTTTTTATGCTCTAAAGAACGTGCATTTCATGTTACAATGTAAGGGAATTGGAAATAAACAGAAAGTATATGAACAGTTAAATGAATTAGCTTTTGTTTATTCATGGGTAGAGTTATTTGCAGTTTCTCCTGTATTGTTGGCCCTAGTTCAGGCTTTATCTTGATTAGGAAAGGATTTTGCACAGTGTGTGGACAATCTTAGATACGTTACATTGGTTGTAAGAACAGAGAGAGTTTTAAATCTGAGCACTTAGGTGAAGGGACAGACAGGTTTTTGTGTTTTAAAAGAAAGACGGAAAAAGTAGTATATGATATGGCACTAAAATTTTAATCCTGAGATAATTCATTTCTCTTACATTGAATCCCCAATCATAATTAAGCTGTATACACAGATTACATTAACAGGAGCATTTCACATAAATGTTGGTTTCAGTCATCAACTACCCATGAATTCCTGCCCAAGGATACTTAATCAGGATTAAATTTTCTATGAATAATTGAAAAACAAAATACTCACTGGATTTGTTATAATCCATGTTGGCACTGGATTGTAAGTAGTTGCCATCTTGAATCCTTTGTATTAAAGCTGCATGCGCTCGTGTGTGTGTGTGTGTGTGTGTGTGTGTGTGTGTGTGTGTGTGTGTTCCCCAGACTGAGTGTGTGGTTTTGTGAAGTGCCTGATTGCAGAACTGCTGTGGCTGTCAGTACTCACTGTGTGACAGTCGTTACTGATTGGCAATTACTAAGTCTGTTGGTGTTTGTCAAGTTGTTGGGTCTTTTTGTTTACCTTTGGCTAATTTTAAATATTTGTATCTGCTTTACCATGCTTTTAAGCAGGAAGTGGTGCAATAGTCTGTTAATTGAACTTTTTAATGAAAGAGTTCAGGTAATGTAACACAATTAAAAAGTATCTGTGGTTTTGTCTTTATTTTTCCCTTGCATATAGTTTCATTGAAAATGAAAATATTCTGCTTCATTTTAAAGGCAAAAAATGCTTGCAGCTAGCAAACTGATGAAGTAATACAGTCTACCCATGACTAAAGCATCTCTCTAAACAGTACTCGACTGTCCTTCAGTAAGTGAGAGCTGCAGGTTAATAAAAAATGTGTAAGGCATGTTTTAGGTTTATAGAACCCACTAGTGTGTATAACTTTTTCTCTCACTGTGTCTCATTAATTCTACAAGTTACATCTGTTGTATTCAAGTACACTTTTTGTTAAGCCACACAAAAAAGTTCTGTAAACTTGAAACAGTGAGAAGGGGACAATCGATTCTCTTACACGGAGAGCCAGATGAGCCTGATGACAGAGCATAGGACAGGGACCAGTGTGCTTGCATCTGCAAAGCTTTTAACAGGGTTTTTGTTTGTTTTTTAATATATTCAGTTGCTAATAATTTATATTTTCCTGTTAAGAGCTGTTACTAAGTCGAGAAAAACAGTTGTTAACACATGTATGAAACTGTCCCTCACCTAACAGAGCCAAGGACTAAAGTATCTCATGTTATAATAGCATCTGTTTTCTTTTCTTAATCACTCGAAATCACAGAAGGAAGAAATGTCCGTACCCTACCTTCCTTCCTCCTGTTGGACAATACCTTTTAAATTAGGGGGTCCTTTTCCTTTAAAAACAGTCTATGGACACCCCCATCCTGTTATAAAGCACTGTTTTCTTTCTTTAAGAAAATGTGAAGATGTTTGATTTTATTGGCATGTATAAATAATATAAATGCCTACTGTACATCAGACATTAAAACCAAGCACCCATTTAACTGAGTAGGAATAAATAAATGTTTCTTTGAAGCTCACCAGACATTTTTATTTTTTTTATTTTACTTTCATGATTTTTGAACATATTTATTAGGTTATATGTTTTTAATTTTAATGTGTGTGTGCACATGTGTGTGGGTACCTGTGGAGGCCAAAAGAGGGCGTCTTATCCCCTAATTTGGAGTTACAGGCAGTGGAAAGCCTATGGCTATGGGTGCTAGAATCCCAGAACCCTGAGAGCAGCAAGCCCTGAGCCATCTTTCTAGCCCCCAGTGCATAATTTTTCATTAGGATGAATGAATATTTGTATTTAGGCGTGGCTGATATTTTCAGAATTGGACCTGCAATTGTGCTAAACTCTGAAATGAACTTCAGTAGCTATGAAAACGTAGTCCACTTTCATACTTGAACCTAGCTTACAGCCAGACAGGGAGAGTGAGTCCAGGATTTGCTTTTGGAAACTTCATGATCTCAAATAAAGGAATCCATATCTGATGAAAATAGAATATACACAAGTCCAAGATCATTGCTAGTGAGAATAGACCCTTGGCATGAGCAGAACATGGGCCCCCTTGACATGTTCCCTTAGGGGAGTGCAATTATTTGTGATACCACCTTATACCTAGCTTCTGTAGTGTCAGTTCTTAGAGGATTTGGTTTTGATTTGAGATGATAGGATTGTTACAAGTAGCCAGATGGTTAGAGGCTTTATGAAAAGAGGTCTACCACCTTTAAACCCAATGTGGATTCATGAACTGAGACTAAACTGATGGACTTTGCTGTGAAGTTGGGAGGCAGTGTGGGTGCCCTGCAGTTCACATCCTGCAGTGCTCTAAGTAACCATCCTGCTTCCACTCCTGGGTAATTGTCTTCCCAGCCCATGGGCATGGGACATGGCATGTCCTGGGAGTGCCAGGAGACCAGAGGTGTGGGAAGAAACTGCCTGCCTGTGCAGCCATGTACAACAGAGCCAATAGTCTCAAAAGGGAACGCAGGATGGTGGGCATGCAGGATCCCATTATGTTAATCATAGATCAGGTTTGGTTTGGTTTTTGCTTTTTTGTAAGTTTAGAATTATTTCAAAATAAGGTGTGTGTATGTCTGTACATGCGTGCGTGTGTGCGTGGGTGGGTGTAATAGGTCCACACTTGTATAAACTCAACTGTAGAACACTTGCCTGGTATGCATGAAGCTCTAGGTTCAATCCCAGTGTTATACAAAGAAATGGCTTTCCTGTTCTGATCAGACCCTGCCTGCTGACACTTTATTCTGTCTGACACAGCCCTGTCATAGTTAATAATTGCCTTTTCTTCCTTGGGCCCCATGGCTCTATCTTCTGTTATAAGAGAGTTTGTCCATTGTCTTTATTGTACACGGAACATTCCCTAGTGCATACTAGATGCTCAGATATATATGTATTTTTGTGTGTTGTTTTTATGTTTGTGAAACAGTCTTGTTCTGAGCTCATTGTGTACCCCATGCTGGCTTGGAAATCATGGCAATCCTGCCTCAGCCTCTTGAGTGCTAATATTACAGACATGAGCCACCACACCTGGCTCTCAAATATATCTTTGAGGCAAGTGAAATGACTCAGCAGATAAATGTGCTTTGCCACACAAGAATGAGAGTCTGAATTTGATCCTGAGAACCCACCTAAAGGTGGGTCTGCCAAGTTTTCTTGTGACCTCAACATATATTCCAATGCACATGTATGTACACATATCATATATACACAGACACACAACAGTAAGACAATAATTTGTATATGAGTGAAAGAAATTCTGAAGGGGGAAAAACAGCAGAAATGTCTTTAGCAGTATAACATTAACTTAACCACACTACCTGCTTGGCTTCAGTGGTACCTGTCATGTCCTTTGTTCCCTTACATGGAGCTAGCAGGTGTGTGGACTCTTCAGTCAGGTGCTGTGAGGTCACTCCTCCAGTCCTCAGAGGCAGTTCCCCTTTACTGTCATGTGATACTTTGCAGACCAAATTGTATCAGGAATCTTAAAAGTTCTTATTAATAAAATCAAATCTGAGGCCAGTTATTGGGGTCAACGCTGGAAGATCAGAGAAGCCGAATAAGCCACAGCTTCCTCACCTCCACAGTTCCTCAGTTGATCCTGTTTCCTCAGACTGGAAGCCTCTGAGTCCTCATCCCAAATGAATCTCGGCTGAACTGCTGCTAGAAAGCCTAAAAGCTTAACCAGGCTAAAAGCTTCTAGTTTCTGGTCTTCACACCTTAAATACCTTTCTGCTTTCTGCCATCACTTCTTGGGATTAAAGGCATGAGCCACCATGCCTGGCTGTTTCCAATGTGTTCGTGAACTCACAGAGATCCAGAGGGATTTCTGCCTCTGGAGTGCTAGGATTAAAGGTGTGAGTGCCACCATTTTCTAGCCTCTGTATCTAGTGGCCGTTCTGTTCTTTGACCCCAGGTAAGTTTATTAGGGTGTACAATATTTTGGGGAACACAATACCACCACACCAAATGACAGTAGTTGGGAGTAGCTGGTAGAAAACAGGAAACTAAAAATAACAACACATCATAGCAGCTCAGGGTCATATAGAGTAGTGAAAACATTGCTATCTCTTAGTACACTCAGTTTCATTCAGTGTAACAAGGGCCCTTCCTGTAATCAGGAACATATGAAAATTATAAAATCATGTTTAATAGTCTCAGACAGATGTGAAAATAGAGTTTTTTTCTTTAATAGGTAATATATGCATCTTGTATAAAAATCTGAGATAGCCTTAAAGGGGGATTGAGGTTTCCTTTTGTGAATACTACCTTATTACCTGGGACTTTCTTGAGTATATTTCTAGAAATAGCTCCATGTATGGATAAATATACCTGTGTATTAAAGTTGTAACATGTCACACACCTGCTTGTATGCCTAGTAATGTATTCTGTAGCCATCATATAATATGCTCCATTGTATGGGTTTGCTTTCATTTGTTTAATCTGTTTTTGTTGATTTGGACATTGATGGTTTCCAGTCTTTTGCTAATATAGATGAGGCTGAAATTAAGGCTAAGGAATCAAGAATTTGCTTACTCTAACTCCTTCCAGGATAAGCTCCTCTACCCTACAACTTCCTAAATCTAAGTTCTTGGAGCTTTGTAAGTGATTAGCTAGTGTCTGCTTTTGGTGGGCCCTGATGGTGGGACTAGTAAGATGACCCACAGTGGGGGTTGTCCCCACAGAAGGACCAGCCACTTGATTAGAGGGTGGAGGGTCAGGCACAATTGAAAGAGGTGGGAAGATTTTTATTAGGTTTGTTTTTAGTGGGTTATTAGTAGTTTGTTCCTTTATAATTTCATACATGCACATGGTGTATTTTGGTCCCTCTGCCCACTTCTACTTTCTTTCCACATTAACCACACTCCCCCCTGCTCCTCCCTATAAACCTATTTCCCACATTTATTAGTTTTGTTTTGTTAGGTATCCTTTGGTTTGATCAGTGCTGTCTGTATGATCCTGAGTTTGGAAATAACCATGAGTGCCTGGTGGGCATACAAGTGGATATGCAACTGGACAATTGCTGTGAGTTTGTGGTTCCAATGTCAATGTCCTGTTTAGAAAACGGTACTTTCCAGCCTCCATCTCCATCCTGCAGCTCACATTCTTCCAGGCTCTTCCACGGTGTTTCTTTCCTGAGCCTAAGGGGTGATACCACTGTGGTCTCATCTAGGTTCTGCTGCCCTTCATTCTAAGCACCTTGTGCAGCCCTGGGTCTCTGCATTTCTTTCTGTTAACTGCAGGGGGAATGATCTCCTTAAGGCTTTCAGTAGCCATTGTGGTCTGTAGAGATAGATATTCAGGAGTGTGGCTTGGTGTTATGTCAATTCAACTAAGCAGCCATCTTAGGTATCCACTTTCCAGTCCTCCAAATCTTTCAGGAAGCCACTATTATTCTAGTACCGAAACCAGATAAAGACAAAGAAAATTGTAGACTAATGCAAAAAATCCCTATAAAATACTTGCAAATAATTAAAGATCACATCAAGAAGATCATTTGCCATAATCAAGTTGGTTTTTCTAGAAATGTGAGGAGGGTTCAACATATATAAATAAGTCAATAAATGTAACGATATTAATGGACTCAAGGACAGAAATTGCACAATTATCTCAGTAGATACAGAAAAGTCCTACAAGACCAACATCCCTTCATGATCAAAATTATAAGAGGCGAAGGATAAGAGGGTATACATTAACATAATAACAGCCATATATAACAAATTTTAGCCAATATATCAAATAGGGGGAAACGATGCATTTCCACTAAAATCAAGATATCTATTTTTTCTTTTAACTTTTATTCAATATATTGACATTTTAGCCAGTGCAATAAGACATAAGAAGAAACTAGAAAAGGATACAAATACAAAAAGAAAAAAATCAAATTATTCTTTTTGGCAGATGATATTCAAAACACAATAGACCATAAAAACCACACACAGGGAGAGAGGGAGGGGAGGAGAGAGAGAGAGAGATCCCTAGCTCTAATACTTTCAGCAGCAAAGCAAGATAAAAATACCTTGAAATAAACAACCAGGGAATTCAAAGACCTATTTAATGAAACTTGAGCCTTGGAAAAGGAAATCAAAGACATGAGGAGATAGAAAAACCTCCCATGCCCATGGATTAGAAGAATTAATACTGTGAAAACAAATATATTACCAAAAACAACATTATGGTAAAAACATAAAAATCTGCATATTCAATTTAATTCTTATCAAAATTCTAATGCATTTGCACAATTTTTTTTTTAATCTAAAATTTTCCTGGAAGTATAAAAGAGCTCAGCTAGCCAAAGAAATCCTGAACGAACAGAGCAGTACTGGAAGGATCGCCATACCCAATTTTAAGTTATACTGCTGAGTCATAGTAACAAGAACAGCAGGGTCCTGACAGAAACAGACATAGTAGCCTAAATATAAGCTCACACAGCCACTTTTTTTTTTATGAGATGCAAAAACAAAAACAAAACCCACATTAAAGGAAAGATATCATCTTCAAAAAGTCGTAGTAGAAAACTAGATACCCACACATGAAGTTATAAAACTGGATCCTTACATCTTACCCTGTACTAAAAAAAAAATCAATGCCGAATGGATTGAAGTTCTTACTGGTAGCCTAAACTGAAGCTACTGAAGGCAAAGGAAGGAAGAACACCTCAAGGTTGAGGCATAAGCAAGAACTTTCTCAGGAGGATTCCAGTTATTGAGGAGACAGTGCCAATAATTGACAAATGTTACTGTAGTCATTTGTAGATGAATTTCTACATGGTCTTATTAAATAGAAAAGCATGGAGCCTGATATAGGGGTGAAAACCTGAGAGATCAGGGAAATAAGAAAAGCCACAAATAACCTTACCTCACCAACTCTACAGCTTCCAAATGCAAGATACACCTGTCTACCCATGCCTATATGCCTTGCTGTTCTGCCATCTGACTTGTTCTCCCTGTCCAGCTACAACACTTCCTCTTCCCATCGATCTCTGTCACTTCCTGTCTGTCTGTACAGACCGCCATGGTTAACTGGTGTTGGAATATAAGGCATGTGCCATCACGCCTAGCTCTGTTCCCAGTGTGACTTTGAACTCACATAGATCCAGACAGATTGCTGCCTCCCAAATTATATGATTAAAGGTGTGTGCTAAAATTAAATGACTTTTGTGTTTCCTTTAATGGCTGACTTTTTCCTCTGATATCCAGGCAAGCTTTATTAGTGCACAAATAAAATATCACCACAGTCATTTGAATGTAATTGGCCCCTATAAACCCAAAGGCACTATTAGGAGGTGTGGCTTTGTTGGAGTTGATAATGGCCTTGTCGGAGGAAGTGTTTCACTGTGGAGGTGGGCTCTGAGATCACATATATACTCAAGCCATGCCCAGTGGTTCGGTTTACTTCCTGTTGCCTGCCTATCTAGGTATAAGACTCTTAGCTCCCACACCATGTCTGCCTGTATGCCACCATGTTTCTCACCATGATGATAATGGACCAAACCTCTGAAATTGTAAGCTATCCAATTAAATGTTTTTCCTTTATAAGAGTTGCTGTGTTCATGGTGTTTTTTCACAGCAATAGAAGCCCTAGCCAAGACAAATACTTCATGAAACACTAAGCTCCTACATAGCAAAAAGAAATAGTGAAGACACCCTACAGAGTAGGAGAAAACCTTCACCAGTTGTACGTCTGATTAAAATCCAGAGTTGTATGAAGAACTCTTACTAAACAAACAAACAAATCAAAAAGTGAAGTAAGGAACTGCAGAGTTCTCAAAAGAAGAAATATAAATTGCCAATAACTATTTTTTTAAAGTGTTCAATACTCTCAGTTACCAGCAGTAAAAATGTTAGGATATTTTGAGACTTCATCTCATCCTTGTTAGAATGGTGGTCATTAAGAAAACAACAGGCTACAGAGGTGGCTCATGGGGGACTCAACACTCCTTGGACACCCGCACTCATGTTAACATGCCCACACACATACACAGAATTTCAAAACTTGAAAGTGCTAGTGAGGACGTAGACCAAACCAACTCCTATGTACCAATTGTGTGTCCCTCAAAAAGCTATAAATAGATCTACCATGTGACTCATGTACATCCAAGTGACTTCAGATGATCACATCACAGACATACTTGAACATCCACTTTACTTAAGTAGCTCTGTTCCCAACAGCTATGTTATGGAGCTAAACTACATGCTCAGTAACAGGAATGGATAAACATAAGTTGTACACACAAACAGAATCCTCATTCATCAATAGAATAAAGTTATGTCACTAGAAAATGGATACAAGTGGAGGTAATTTCATGTTGTTTTTTTTTTTCCCCATCTGTGGGCCCTAGACTTTATAGATATGTAAATTCACATGTCCTGATGACATGAAAAATAAAACTATTTCAGGGGCCTAACAGGAGGGAGTAGAAATGAGAAAAGGTAGGTGGAAGGGAGCATGTTCATGGCATTTGCATGAAAATACATGAAATGGTACAGTACCATTTAAAATGAAAATCTTAAAGAAAAAAACTTTTGTTTTATTTTGTTTTGTTTTGTTTTTTTGTTTTTCGAGACAGGGTTTCTCTGTAGCTTTGGAGCCTGTCCTGGACTAGCTCTGTAGACCAGGCTGGCCTAGAACTCACAGAGATCTGTCTCTGCCTCCTGAGTGCTGGGATTACAGGTGTGCGCCACCAGCTTACTATTTCTTAATTTAAAAAATTTACTTGAGAACTAACCAGAAAAGAAAGAACAATAAAGATAAGAATATATGTTAGTGACCTTGGTCACAGAAAAACTACTGAGTCCAAAAGCTGGTTCTTTGAAAACAGCAATAAAATATACAAACCTACATCAAGATTGTCGGGGGGGGGGGGGGGGAATAAAAAGGAAAACACAAACTACTGATATTAAGAATAAAGCTACCACACGCAGAAATCTTGTAGGTGGGTGGTGGATACAGGGAGAAAGACTGAAGAGCAAAGAAATCATGTGTAACCAAGATAAATAATGTCATTTAGGTGAAACAGCTGCTGCTCTGGAAACTACATGTCAGGCAATATTGGCCCAAAGGGTACAAGTGCTTGCCATGCAGGCCTGACAACCTGAGTTCGGTCTCCAGAGCTCACAGAAAGATGGATAAGGTGGCTCACATCTGTAATCTCAGCACTCCTAAAGCAAATGGGGGGCAGAGACAGAATTGCCTGGGAGTTCACTTCGAGACAGCCTGGAGTACACTGTCCATCAGCAGAAACAAGAAAGACCATGTCTCAACAATGTGAAAGGAGAGAACAACTCTGTTCACCCCCACATGCATGCTCTATACACATGTGCCTACGCGGATGCATCAGTAATTTAAAAAGTGGGTATGAAGGGCTTGAGGGTTTACCCTGTGGTATAAATGGAAAGGTTGCTGTGGTTTCATTGTGTTCTACAAATTTTGTTAGAATTTTGATTTCCAGTGCAGAAATGTTGGGTGGGATCCAGTGAGATGATTAGCAGAACCTACCTAAATGGGCATCAATCCATTTATGGAATCTCTCTGGATGGGATGGGACAGTTAATCTGTCCTTCATGGTTTGATTTTCATGTGTTCATTTGTCCTTTCAAGCCCTGCCTTGCCAGATGTCATTGGCATGCACTTGATTTCCAGACTCTGGAACCACAAGGTAAACTCTTTTCCTCACAAGTTACCCAAGCTATTACATTCTCTTATACCACAGAAGGACGAAGTCTCTAGTTAACTGTGAAGGTAAGCACTAACAAGTGAGTTTGCATTAGTTATGCATGTAGTGAGGACTTACCCAGTTCATGGTGAACTGCCTCTTCCAACATCCCAGACAACCAACACACACTGAAGAATGAATAAATACCTCAGAAAGTTCTATAACTATTTTAAGAAAATGAATTCTGATTAAATACTGTAATAGGAATCTGGCCTAGATGGTTTCACTATAAGTTTTATGAAATATCTGAGAAGAAATAGTGATTCTACATAATACATTTGTCTTAGTTAGAGTTCTATTGCTGTGAATAGACACCATGACCATGACATCTTACAAAAGAAAATATTTAATTGGGGCTGGCTTACAGTTTCAGAGATTTAGTTCATTATTGTCATGGCAGGAAGTGTGGCAATGTTCAGGCAAACATGATGCTGGAAAAAAGCTGAGAGAGAGTTCTACATCTTAGTCCACCAAGCAGAAGGAGAGGCTGTATGCCACACTGGGCATACCTTGAGCATATCGGAGTAGATGTAAGTTTCTCAGTCCCACCCGGCTCCATGGTCTGGATGAATCTTTCCCACCCATGGTCCCACAGCCACTTATAAAATAATTATTCAGAGGCCAATATTAATTACAAACTGTTTGGTCTATGGCTCAGTCTCATTATTAACTAGCTCTTACAACTTAATTTAACCCATTTCTATTAATCTATGTGTTGCCACGTGGCTTCATGACATTACCTGTGTTCCATCACATCTTGCTTCCCCAGCAGCGCTCAGCATCTCCTCTGACTCTGCCTTCTCCTTGTCTCTCTGCTTGGATTCCCTGCCTGGCTCTATTCTGCCTTTCCACAGACCAGAGCAACTTCTTTATTAACCAATGGTAGCAACATATATTCACAGCATATAGAAAGACATCCCACAGCATATCAGACCTCAAGTCCTACCACCATAGTGACACACTTCCTCCCACAAGGCTATACCTCCTAATAGTGCCACTCCCTATATGCCAAGCATTCAAACACATGAGTCTATAGGGGTCATACCTGTTCAAACCACATTCCACTCCCTGGCCCTCATAGGCTTGTAACCATTACATAATGCAGAAATGCATTCAGTCCAACTTCAAAAGTCCCCGTAGTCTATAGCAGTCTCAAACTTGTTTAAAAGTTCAATGTTTCTTCTGAGATTCATGCAATCTCTTAACTGTAATCTCATATGAAATCAAGGAAAAAAAAAACAGATTACATACTTCCAACATATAATGGTACAGGATATATATTACCATTCCAAAAGAGAGGAAAGGGAGCATATATGAGGAAATACTGAACCAAAGCAAGACTGAAAACCAGTTGGGCAAACTCCCAACTTCGCATCTCCATATCTGATGTCAAAGCACTAGATCTCCAACTACTATCAGCTTTGTTGACTGCAACATACTTCTCCCCCCCCCCCATTTTGGAGTAATTCATTTTTTTATTTTAAATTTTTTTATTCATTTTACATATGAACCACAGTTCTCCCTCCCTCCCCTCTTCTTGCTCCCCCCACCTCTCTCACCTTACCCCCCCATCCACTCCTCAGAAAGAGTAAGGCCTCCCATGGGGAGTCAGCAAAGCCTGGTATATCAAATTAAGGTAGGACCAAGCCCCCCTGCTTTAAGGCTGAGCAAGGCATCCCACCATAGGGAATGGGCTCCAAAAGGCCAGCTCATGCACCAGGGATGATAGATCCTAGTCCCACTGCCAGGGGCCCCACAAATAGACCAAGGTACACAACTGTCACCCACATTCAGAGGGTGTAGTTGGTCCCTTGCAGGTTCCCCAGCTGTCAGTCCAGAGTCTGTGAGCTCCCATTAGCTGTCTCTTTGGGTTTCCCCATCATGATCTTCACCCACCCACCCACCCCCTGCTCATGTAATCCCTCCTCTGTCTCTTTGACTGGATTCCTGGAGCTTGCCCCAATGTCTAGCTGTGGATGTCTGCATCAGCAGATCTGTGGCTCTCTGCATCACCATGTGCATCAGTTACTGGGTGGAGGTTCTGTGATGACAAGGTATTCACCAATCTGATTACAGGAGAAGGCCAGTTCAAGCACCCTCTCCACTATTGTTAGGAGTCTTAGCTGGGGTCATCTTTGTGGATTCCTGGGGATTTCCCTAGCACCAGGTTTCTCCTAACCCCATAATGGCTCCCTCTGTCAAGATTATCTCTTTCATTGTTCCCCCTTTCCCTTCCTCCCCCAACCTACCCATCCCATTCCCTCATGTTTTCATTCCTCATCCACTCCCCTCTACCCTTACCCCCAGTTTACCCAGGAGATCTCACCTATTTCCCCTTCCTAGGGCAATCCATGCATCTTTCTTAAGGTCCTCCTTGTTGCCCAGCTTCTCTGGGAGTGTGGAGTGTAGCCCGGTTATCTATTACTAACACTTCTTTCTCTTGGGCTGTTTCTACTCCCTCATAGCAGCTCTCCTCAGCAGGTATCCCACAGCTCTGGCATCTCCAACATCTTGGAGTCTCCAAGGCAATCCAGGCTTCACCTTCACACCTTCACACAATGGCTTCTCCAGGCCTCTATTCAGGGATAACCCTGACACAATCCTGGTTTCAGTGGCTTTCCTTAGTCACAAGAGAGACCCCTTTCTTCTGTCCTTAAATCCAGAATCTCCAGGCTGAAGCTGCCAAGTTCTGCTGCTTACTGGGGCTGGAACCTGGCCCACTTGTTCAGTTACATCTTCACTAACTTTCTGTTTTCAATGGTTTCCTTCACTACTTAAGCTTGGCTGTCTTGGAATTTGCTCTTTAGATCAGGCTGGCCTTGAACTTAGAGATCTACTTGCCTCTATCTCCAGAGTGCTGGGATTAAAGAGGTATTGTAGTGGGTAGCCATTCCAGCCTTGGCCTGGAAGTTCCAACACCCATTGAGGCTTCGGTAATGGTCACACCCACAAGGCGGCGCTGGGACAGGACACTGAAGACCCAGGATCAAAAGGAGAGGCCTCTCTTGATTCCAGGACCCTGGACGCTGGAGGTAGACAGAGCAGAGTTCTCCAGAGAACACCACCTGACTGTGCCATACCTTTTCCAGACCCTGCAACCTATCCCTCCATTTGTAAGCTACCCCACAAAATAAACCTCCCTTTGAACTACATGGAGTGGCCTTAATAATTTCACCAATATCTGGTACCCAACATGGGGCAAGAGTTTCCACCTAAAACCTGACAAAAAAGATTCTAAAATGGAGCTAAAAACAGCTTCCTAGTTGTCTCTCTCAAGTTAGTGGAGGCCTGCCTGTTTGAGCTACTATGGCAGGTTCCTGGTGTGTGTGTCTGACCTGCAGTGTGGCGGGATGAGGAGTCTATAAGCGGCACTTTACTCTGCTGCATGGTTGCATGGTGGATTTAGCCTTTGCTAGTTTAAAAAAAAAAGTTTCTGGGCTATTATACACTGCTTTGATAGAACTGCTTCTGATAGTTGATTGTACACATGGCTCTAGACCCAGAGCTGGTGGTAAACTGTACCACCACCACACTGGGAAGCTGAGGTGGACAGAGCCAGTAGCCACAGAGGCGTTTCAGTCTTACAAAGATGGATATTACACAGAGAATCTGGTTTATGTTGTCTTTGGGATTTTTAACTGCAGAAAAAGATTTGATTATAAAAGCTGTTGAGTTAAACAAATATGTAAATTTTAAAGGTACCTTGACTTCAAAATTTGGATATAAGAATATGTTGCTTTGGAAAAGAGTCTCTGCTTTTGTTTCCACAGAAAGCCTGAGGCTATGGATTTGTTCCAGATTAAGATACATCAGATTTGATCAGCCAAGACCACCTGAAAGGTCTCCGATGACACCATGGCCCAGATGATCCAACATCCAGAATGGTTTCAAGGCAACTGGCTCAGAGGTTTACCCTCATGGACTACTCCATAATCCTAAAATTTTCTTTATGTTCCCATAAGATGCAGCACCCCCCCCGCCAGCAGGAAGTAGTTAAAAAAAAAAACCTACGCCCAAATTCCCAAAATTATCAAGCTGGCTTTAGAGATGAAATTGGCTCACTCCTTCTCTAAACCCAAACATATTGCTAAAAGAAAAGGTTAAGAGATTCTTGTGTCCCAAATCAGAAGAGCCCTCTGGTGTGGGACAGAGAAAAAACATATTTTTATTTAAATCAGGTTGATTATAAATGTGATCTCTTTCTAAAAAAGGGGGGGGGGCATATGATATAGATATAATGGGATGAAAGGGTAGATTAATGAACTTACTTTTAAAGAACAACAACTTGTTTAAAATGTCTTACATTGGTATAGATTTTAGTCTATTGATACAAACTTAAAGTTAATTTTGTTATACTGTATATATATTTCTACTCTCATTTGAGGTATTATGTTTATGAAACTCATTTAGATAGTAATGGATAATTTAAAATGTAGATCAATTAGTCTTCTATGATAGTCAAACTTATAGTCATGTTAAGTTTTCTAGGTATACATAGAGATATTTCAGATAGACAGGTAATCTTCAAACACTTCAAAGGTCTACAGAATATGGCATTTGAAATATTTTTAAAATTTAGACTTTCTGGACAGTGAGACATGTCTGCTCCTCACAACACCGATTTACTTCAGAAAGGAGGATGGGCATTGAAGACACTCCATATGGAGTTTATCTTCATCTTGGCAAAAATAGCCATTTGGGCAAGAAACTGTTCTTGCCTGGACTGCTTGATCAACTGGACATGCAGGACCCATAGAAAGGTGACCACTGAACTTTGCTTGACAAAATGGTCCTTCAGGTTCCTGCTTTGCAGAGGAAACTGCCAGACATTCTACAGGACACTAAAAAATGTGACCAAGAGACTCTAGCCCTGAGGGCTGAAGACAAATGCCCCAACTTTACAAAGGAACATTAGGTGACTGTTCAGGCTGCCAGCTGTCTCTATCTACCGTACAACACTCCCGAAAGTTGCTTGTGTCCTTCTCCTGGTTCTCAGGTAATATTATATCCTTCTGAGGTCTTTGATGTGGTTGAAGACTAGATAGTTATAATTTCCTCAATTATGATAAAAAAGTTAGATATAAAACCTTAGACTCACAAATATAAGATAGATAGGATATCTTCTTTAATATTGTAACTGTAATTCTTGCTTGATAATTGTTCTGTTATCTGAAATTTTACTATATAAAAGTTAAAACCTTGCTTTTTGAAAAAAGAAAAGGGGAAGTGCTGTGGGATATTCTGTATGTCAAATGTGTTGCTCTGATTGATTAAAATAAATAAAGTGCTGATTGGCCAGTAGCCAGGCAAGAAAGATAGGGTAGGTGGGACAAGGAGGAGGAGAATTGGGGGAAGTAAAGGCTGGGAGAGAGAGGCTGCCAGCCACTGCCATGAGAAGAAAGATGTAAGGTACTGGTAAGCCAGGAGCCACGTGGCAAGTTATAGACTAACAGAAATGGGTTAATTTAAGATATAAGAACTAGATAACTGACATGGCCATACAGTTTATACATAATATAAGCATCTGAGTGATTATTTTATACATGGGTTGTGGGACTGTGGGGGCTTGGTGGCACCTGGAGAGAAGATCTCCAACTACAGGGTATACCACCACACCTGGCTCTAAGTTGTTCTTTCATTCTTTTTCACAAGTTGGAAACTTAGCTGGGTGGAGTCTTGCCCTGGGGTCACTGCTCCCTTTATTCCATTCCTAATCTGGTTGTCTCCTTGAACACAGGACTTTGCTCCATTCCACTTCCTGGTGCCCTTTTTCTCCTCAAATTGTTCTCCATCTTTTTCCCCTTGCTCAGCTTGCTCCCTTTCATTGTAAAACTTTGTAGGAGTGAACACTAGTAACCACATGACAGTGCCTATGCGAGGCTATTTTGAGATTTCCTCTGTCAACAGAATTTATCTAAATCACTTTCGCCTAGGACAGACTCTTCAGACAGGGGCAAAAAGTATTCTTCACCAAAATATCACAAGAACAATCTCTAGGCAACATACTAAAATTCTTCGGCTCTGAAACATCTTAAGCCAGGCCCCCATAGTACAAATCACTATTAGCACCACTGTCTTCCATGCTCCTACTAGTATAGCCCATTAAACTCCATTTAAAGCATTCATCTGGTTCCTAATCCAAAAATCCTGAATTCCACATTCCTCCAAACAAAAGCACAGTCAGGCCTATCACAGCAATACCCCATTCCTTGTACCAACTTCTTAGTTTGGACTTTATTGCTGTGAAGAAACACCATGACCACAGCAACTCTTTTTTCTTTCTTTTTAAATTCTACTTTTCTTTTTTGGGTGCTCAATACTTTTCAAGCTTTCTCTGTTTTGTTTTGTTTTTCTTTTTGTGAAATTATTTTTTTCCAGCCCAAGCACAGTTTCTCCTCCTTCCTCTCCTCCCAGTCTTTGCTCCCAACCTCTGCTAATCCACTCCCATCCACTCCTCCTCCTTTCTCTTCAGAAAAGGACAGGCCTCCCATGTGTTATGATATATTACTCCGGACGTTGAGGGTATCCTATACATGCAGGGCAACATGCTGGGCAAATGATGCATGTGGAAAGTCATTCACACCCAGGTGCTGCCTCTGTGTGGAAATGGTTTATTATAATAGGAGATAAAGAGACAGAAAAGAGAGGTGTGTGCACCTCGTGACAGGAAGGAAGAGAGCAGAAGACAGAGAGGAAGGGAAAGAGTTTTTCCTTAGAATAAGGCTTTTACATCAAGACGCAGGGCAGCGTCACAGGGTGGGATTTCAAGGGGGCCCTCAGAATATTAATACCACGTATACCAGTCACCCAAGGCATATCAAGTTGCAGTAAGACTAGGCACCTCCTCTGCTAAGAAGGCTGAAGGTGGCAACCCAGAAGGAGGAAAGGATTCCAACAGCAGGTAACAGAATCAGAAACAGGCCCTCCTTCCACTCTTGAGTTCCACAAGAAGACGCTGCTACACAACTGTAACATGTATGCAGAGGGCCTTGTTCAGTCCTATGCAAGTCTCTGTGAGCCCCTACGAGCTCCTCTTCTCTCTGGCCCAAGGTGTTGCTTCTTCTGCTTCACTTTGCTCAAGGAGAAACCTCTGCAGAAACGTAGCAATCTCCTCCAACACAGGTGAAAAGTTGTTACTTTTTCTGCTCCGCCTTGCTCAGTCCCCTAAGCGATGTCTCAGCAAGGTTTTTTTTCTGCTCAATTTCCTAAGGAAAGTCTCAATAAGGTTCTTGTATTATGTGCTGGAGAATGAAGATCTTCACCTAAGACTCTTGAGAAAGAGATTTATTTGGGAAGGAGGAATCCAGGAGAGTGGCTGCCTCTGCCTGGGTGGGAAAGCACAGCCCACAACTGAAGAGGCAAAGAAGCTTATATAGGATTTTTCTAGGGGCGGGGTTATTCCAGGGAGAAAATTTTCTGCTCAGGGATTGGTTAGGTTTCCTGCTCAGGGATTGGTTACTGTCGTTGGTTAGTTTCTGTCAGGGGCAGAATTGGCTCTGGTTCAGTGTTTCTTTCACTGGTCCTTTTTAGCTTTTTGGCTCAAATTTTAGGGCCAGGGTGTATTTCTTTCACTGGCTCTGGTTCTAGGACCAAAGTGTGTTTCTTTGGCACTGGTCAGAGTCAGGGCATGTTTGTTAGGTTCTAGGTTCAGGGCTAAAGTGTTTCTTTCACTGGCTGGGGGCCCAGATCCAGGGTGTTTCTTTCACTAGCTCTGGTTTCAGGACCAGGATGGGTTTCTTTGGCTGGTCCCTTTTTCCTACAGTTACACCATGATATTTTATATTATTTGTGGCTATTGTGAAGGGTGTTGTTTCCCTAATTTCCTTCTCAGTCCATTCATCATTGGTATATAGAAGGGCTACTGTTTTGTGGGGTTTTGTTGTTGTTGTTGTTTTGTTTTTTTAGTTTATTTTGTATCCAGTTACTTTGCTGAAAGACAGTTTATCAGCTGTAAGAGTTCCCTGGTAGAATTTTTGGGGTTGCTTATGTATATTCTCATATCATCTGCAAATAAGGATACTTTGACTTCTTCCTTTCTGATTTGTATCCCCTTGATCTCCTTTAGTTGTCTTACTGATCTAGCTTGAACTCCAAGTATTATATTGAATAGATATGGAGAGAGTGGACAGACTTGTCTTGTCCCTGATTTTAGTGGAATTGCTTTAAGTTTTTCTCCATTTAGTTCGATACTGGGTATTGCCTTGCTGTATAGTGCCTTTATTATGTTTAGGTATGTTCCTTGTAGCTCTGATTTCTCTGGGACTTTTATCATGAAGAGGTGTTGGAGGTTTTGTCAAAGAGTTTCATCTAACGACATGATCATGTGGGTCTTTTTCTTTCAGTTTGTTTATATAGTGGATTATATTGACAGATTTTCTTATTTTCTTTAACCCTGCAATCCTGGGATGAGATCTACTTGATCATGGTGGGTGATCTTTTTGATGTGTTCTTAGATATGGTTTGCAGATATTTTATTTTTGCATCTATGTTCATGAAGGAAATTGGTCTGTAGTTCTCTTTCTTTGTTGAGTCTTTGTGTGGTTTAGTAATCAGGGTGACTGTGGCCTCATAAAATGAGTTTGGCAATGTTCCTTCTGTTTTTATTTTGTGAAATAATTTGAGGCATATTGGTATTAGCTCTTCTTTGAAAGTCTGGTAGAATTCCATGCTAAAACCATGTGGCCCTGCGCTCATTTTTAGTTGGGATACTTTTAATGACTGCTTCTAGTTCCTTAAGGGTTATCAGTCTATTTAAATTGTTTGTCTGATCTTGATTTAACTTTGGTAAGTGGTATCTATCAAGAAAATTGTTTGTTTCTTTTAGATTTTTAATTTTGTGGAGTACAGGTTTTTGAAGTATGACGTAATAATTTTTTGGATTTTCTTGGTGTCTGTTGTTATAACTTCCTTTTCATTTCTGATTTTGTTAATTTGGATATTCCCTCACTCTGCTTTTTAGTTAGTTTAGATAGGGGTTTGTCTATCTTGTTTATTTTCCCAAAGAACCAGCTGTTCTCTTTGTTTGTATTTTATTGACTTCAGCCCTGAGTTTGATTTTTTTCCTGCATTCTACTGCTTTCAGGGTATGTTTGCTGCTTTTTGTTCTAGAACTTCCAGGCGTGCTGTTAGGTCTCTAATTTCTTTATGAAGGCAGTGCTATAAACTTTCCTCTTAGCACTGCTTGCATTGTGCCCATAAGTGTGGGTATGTTGTGCATTCATTTTCGTTGACTTCTAGAAAGTCTTTAATTTCTTTCTTTCTTTATTCCTGGCAGTTGACAGGTTCTAGAGAGGAGGTAAAGAGGAGGCAAGGGAAGAAGTGAGTCAGGCCACAGTGGTGGTGAGAAACTAGCAGTGGGAGTGCTTCTTTATACAGAATTCAGTAAGCAGAGAGACATTCATGTTGTTCCAAAACATAGACCACATCAATTTTGTTTCTGGACATGTGTTTAACTTTTTATCTTGCACATCTGGGGTCATCAGTTTAGTCATCATTGATAAAACATGATAGAACAGAGTTACCTTTTATAATCATTTTCTCTCAAGTTCAGTCATCATCGATAAACAGTTATCTTTTATAATTATTTTTGCTCATTAACCCCATAACCCAAGTTTTAAGAATCTACAGGCACATAACAGCCTGTTCTCAGGCTGGTAGCTCTTGTGGCTTCAAGAATACAATACAGAAAGAAAATCTCCAAGCTTTTCTGGGCAGAATGCCATGTCCCATGCAGTGTATTATTGCCTCTTAATGGTCAGAGTGCCCAAGAAAAATCCTCAGGCCAAAGCTGCTGCAGTTATTATTCAAACACTGGCATAATACAATGTTTTACATGTTATGTCTTTATAGAATCTGTTTATATGTCTAGCCCTGGCATTCTTTTGTTCTTTGGTCATATGACACCACACTGGCTCTGCATGAGCTAACTTCTAAGAAAGGGAGGTCCTGACACCTCCTTTTTAAAAAATCATCTTTTTACACCATTCTTTACTCATTAATTTAAATCCCTGGATAGGACAGAGATAACTTCAGATCTAACATTGTTGCTTTATTGCTGTATATACCACATAATTGCCTGAATGTACAGTAGGAAGAGGCTTGCAATCTGATCTGTAGCCAACTCCACTAGCCCATTGAATCTTGTTGACCTTTCTAAGTTTACTTTGTTTTGATTATCTTGTTCCTGAGTAAGCACAGGGACAGATGTGTCAAGAATATCGCATAGCCTCATAAAGAGACCTCTGATTTCTTTATGTGTGCCACAACCTCCAAGGCATAAGGAAGACCTTCAAGTAAATAAGGATATTTCCCTAAAGGCAGGTGGGGTAATATGCTTAGGACTTTCCTAGGGAAGCTTAGAAGCAGTACTGGGAAGGCATAAACAGTTCATAAGAAATTGTTCCATCAACCCAATATTCCCAAGTTGTACAAATGTCAAAAGCCCTACAAGCATGCAACAGGTGGAGGTCAAAACCAAAAGTGGCATGGCAACCATCATGTGGCTCCGCTTTGCTGGATTTTTGTCGAGCAGCTGTGCTGGCTTTATGACTTTTGCAGTTCCCATCAGATATGGCTGTGCCACTTGACTCAGTGGTGATTCGGTAGAGAGTTGTTCAGTTTCCATGAGTTTGTAGGCTTTCTGTTGTTGTTGAAATCTTTAATCCGTGGTGGTCTGATAAGGTACAGGGGGTTATTTCACTTTTCTTGTATCTGTTGAGACTTGTTTTATGACCAAGTACATGGTCAGTTTTGAAGTATGTTCCATGAGGTGCAAGAAGAATGTATATTCTTTTGTGTTTGTGTATAATGTTCTGAAGATATCTGTTAAGTCCATTTGAGTTATGACATCTGTTAGCTCCTTTATTTCTTTGTTTAGTTTTTGTCTGGATGACCCATCCATTGGTGAGGGTGGGGAACTGAAGTCTCTCATAATCAGTGTGTGAGGTTCAATGTGTGATTTAAGCTTTAGTAATGTTTCTTTTACAAATGTGGGTGCCCTTGCATTTGGGGCATAGATGTTAAGAATTACAATGTCCTCTTGGTGGATTTTTCCTTTGATGAGTATGAAATGTCCTTCTCCATCTCTTTTGATAAATTTTGATTAGAAGTATATTTTATTAGATATTAGAATAGCTACACCAGCTTGCTTCTTAGATCCTTTGCTTAGAAAATCTTTTTTCAACCCCTTACTCTGAGGTAATGTCTATCTTTGGTGTTGAGATGTGTTTCGTGTATGCTTCAGAAGGATGGATGTGTCTTTTTATTGAGGAATTGATTCCATTGATATTGGGAGATATTAATGACCAGTGATTGTTAAGTTCTGTTATTTTATTGGTGGTGCTGGTAGTGTGTGTGTGTGTGTGTGTGTGTGTGTGTGTGTGTGTGTGTGTTTTAATTCTTTGGGTTATGCTGGTATGAGATTATTTTACTGTGTTTCAGTGGGTGAGGTTAACCTACTTGGGTTGGAGTTTTCCTTCTAGTACCTTCTGTAGAGCTGGATTTGTGGATAAATACTGTTTCAATTTGATTTTGCCATGAAATATCCTGTTTTCTCCATCTTTGGTGATTGAAACTTTTGCTGTGTATAGTACTCTTGGCTGACATTTGTGGTATTTTAGAGTCTGCAGCACGTTAGTCCATGCTCTTCTGGTTTTTAGAGTCTCCCTTGAGAAGTGGGGTGTAATTCTGATAGGTCTGCCTTTATAGGTTACTTAGCCTTTTCCCTTTGCAGCTTTTAATATTCATTCTTTGTTCTGTATGTTTAGTGTTTTGATTATTATGTGGCATGAGGACTTTTTTCTGGCTCAAGCTTCTTGGTGTTTTGTAAGCTTCTTGTACCTTTATTGGCATGTCCTTCTTTAGGTTAGGGAAATTTTCTTCTGTGATTTTATAGAATATATTTTCTGGGCCTTTGAGCTGGGATTCTTCTCCTTCTATTCCTATTATTCCTAGGTTTGGTCTTTTCATAGTATCCCTGATTTCCTGGATGTTTTGTGTTAAGAATTTGTTGGATTAATATTTTCTTTAACCAATGAATCTATTTCCTCTATGGTATCCTCAACTCCTGAGATTCTCCCTTCTATCTCTTGTATTCTGTTGGTTATGTTTGCATCTGTAGTTTCTCTTCACTTACCCATATTTTCCATTTCCAGAATTCCCTCAGTTTGTGTTTTCTTTATTGCCTCTGTTTCCATTTTCAGGTCTTGCATAGTCAGTTTCCTTCACCTGTTTGTTTTTTCTTGGCATTCTTTAAGAGATTTGTTGATTTCCTCCAACTTTTTTTGGTCTTTTCCTCAATTTCTATAGGGGAGTTTTTCATTTCCTTTTTAAGGACCTCTATCATCTTCATAGAGTTGGTTTTGAAGTCTTGGTCATGTGTTTCTGCTGCACTGGAATGTTCAGGTCTTGCTGTCATAGGATAGCTGGGCTCTGGTGGTGCCATGTTGCTCTTTCTGGTGTTGATTGTGTTCTTATACTGGCATTTAGGCATCTGGATATGGGATGATAATAGGTCTAGGTGTTTATTCCTGAGTTTGTCTTTGTTGGATGGGTGTTTTGTTCCTTGGTTTCTGTTTCCTCTCTGGTCTTCTAGTCTAAGTGGCAAGTGGTTCTGGTGATTGAGTCTTCAGGTCCAGTAGGGTGTCTCTGCTGTTTTGGTTGTTGTTGTTTTGTTTTGATTTGTTTTGTTTTTGTTTTGTCTTTTGGGGTTTTTTGTTTTGTTTTGTTATTGTTGTTGTTGTTGTTGTTTTTAGCTTGCAAGACCTCTGGGGTTTGGGATGCCAACTTTTTCTCTGTGCTTCCAAGTACCAGTGTAGCTTCTGGAGTTCTGGGTACCTGCTTGGTCCCTGGGATTCTAGTAAGGCATGGCCTCCAATAAAGCAAACGTTTTGCCAAGGTTGTGGGCTGAGATGTGGAGCTCAGGAAAGGGGGTGCAATTGGAGGCTGTTGGGCCACCTTAAGGGGTATTAGCTGGCAGTGGGCAATATCTTACCTTGGGTGCCTAGAACTGGCCTGGCCTCAGGTAAAGCAGACTTTCTGCCAAAGTTGTGGACTGGAATATGGAGTGGGGGTTGGGGCTTTAAGGAGTGTTAGTGGTGGTGGGTGGAGTCTTACCTTGGCTCCCTAGAACCAGCCTGGCCTTTGGTAAAACAGTCAGAGTTGTGAGCCAGAATATGGAGGCCAGGAGAGGGGCTATTTGGGGATGTTGGGCGGACTGTAAAGAGTGTTAGCAGGCAGGACCATAGCAACTCTTATAAAGGAAACATTTAATTGGGGCTGGCTTACAGTTCAGAAGTTTAGTCCATTATGGTTGTAGTGGGAAGCATGACAGCATGCAGACAGACTGGTGCTGAAGAAGGAACTGCGAGTTCTACATCTTTATCCACAAGCAGCAGAAGAAGAGACTGTCCACACTGGGCATAGCTTGAGCATATGATACCACAAAGCCCACCCCCACAGTGACCCATTTCCTCCAACAAGGCCACACCTCCTAATAGTGCCAGTCCCTATGGGTCAAGCATTCAAACATAAAAGTCTATAGGGGCCATTCCTATTCAAACCATCACAATATTACAGAAAAATAAAAGAGACAGATAAGGTGTGAAGGGAAACTTTTTTTTCTGGAGCTGAGGATCGAACCCAGGGCTTTGTGCTTTCTAGGCAAGTGCTCTACCACTGAGCTAAATCCCCAACCCCATGGAAATGTTTTTTCAATGTACCTCATCAGAGTCATTGGACATGCAAGCCACAAGGAAGTGAGCCTCTGCCTAATCTCACCTTATACCAAAAACAAAGAGTTGAATACCTAAATGTAAAACATGACACTTTCAGAATATAGAAATGAAATCTTTATGACTTGTCCTTAGACAGTAAATGCACAATCTACAAAAGGAAAATTGATGATTAATTTTGTAAAAATTAAAAACTTGTGATGTACAAAAGACACCATCAATAGAATGACTAGATAAGCAGTAGTCTGGGAGTAAGCATTTGTAAGTCATCCAAACAAAGACTCTGTAACGAATGCTTCATGAAGGACTCTTAAAACCCTATAGTGAGAAGTCAGCCCAATTTAAAAATGAGCCAAAAGCTAGAGCAAGCATTTCACCAAAGGGAATATAAGATGGCAAATCAGCACATGCAAAGGTGTTCAGTATAATTAGCTGTTAGGGAAATGCAAATTAAAACCATGGTGAACCACCACTGCACAGCTTAGAATGACCCAGATGAAAACCCTGAGATTACCGGGTCCCGGAAAGGGTGTGGAGCAGCTGGGATTCCCCCAAGCTACGGACAGCAATGAAAATGGTACAACCCTTTTGGAGAACAGTGTTGAAGTTTCTTGCAAAGTCAAATTACCAAGTGACTGAGCAGTTTGATTTCTGGGCATTAAGGTGGAAAGCTTCCATTCACACTAAACGCATCATATAGTACTTAAAGCAGTCTACCCACTCTAGAACAAGACAGATATCCCTTGTTGATAAAGTCTAATATATCCAGGCAAAGGAATACCAGGTTAAAAAAAAAAAATCAATGGATCTCAAAGGCCTCTGCTGACTGGAAGAAAATGAATTTCAAACTCTGCTGTGGTTGGTTGTTTTTGCTCTTTACTCTTTTGGGAGGCCCTCCATCCAGTTCTCAAATAAATCACTCACAGAGGCTTATTCTTAATTATAAATGCCTGGCCTTAGGTTGGTTTGTTGCTAGCCAGCTTTTCTTAAATTATCCCATCTACCTGTTGCCTCTGGCCTTTTCCTTTTTTACTTCTGTAATCTTACTTTCAGTCTTACTCCGTGGCTCCTGGGTGGCTGGGTGGCCTCTGATGTCCTCCTTCTCTTGCTCTTTCTTCTTTTTCCTCCAAGATTTCTCCTTCTATTTACTGTCTCTGACTGCCCGACCCGCCTATCCTTTCTCCTGCCTCTCTATTGGTCATTCAGCTCTTTATTAGACCATCAGGTGTTTTAGACAAGCAAAATAACACAGCTTCACAGAGTTAACAAATGCAACATAAACGAATGTAACAAATTTTTGCATTAAACAAATGTTCCCGAGCATAAACAAATGTAACATGTCTTAAAATAATATTCTACAACACTCTGTGCTGTGGGATTCTGTGTAGGTGGCATTCTCACAGATAAAGCTATAGGATGGAGGAAAGATCAGAGGTTGCAAGCAGAAAGAAGTGGATTAAATGTGACTATAAAGGAATAGCACCAATGTACTTTGGGGAGCGGATGGATGGGATATGTATTCCAATTGTAATCAGTATCTACATATGTTTAAATTAAAAGAATGATACGCCATGTAGTTTTCATACTACAAATTTATTTTGAAATTTAATTTTAAGAAAAAGGAATGTTGAATGCTGTCATGTCTTCCAACATCCAAGAATATAACAATAGGCTTTTATCTTTTGTTCTATTTATATGATTGTTTTAGTTTTTTTTTTTTTTTTTTTTTTTTTTTTGCTGTTGCTGTGATAAAACACAAGGCATCTTAGAGAACTTTATTTGGGTTTATAGTTTTAGACAAATGAGTCTGTCATAGTGGGAGGCACAGCAGTGAGCTGCAGGCATTAGGGCCAGGAGCAGGAACCTGAGAGCTCAACCCTAACCATAACCGGGAAGCAGAGAGCACAAATGGGAAGTAGGCAAAGCTTTAGGCTCAAATCTTGCCAGTAGTGATATAATTCTCCCAGGAGGGCTGCACTTCTTATACCTCCCCAACAGCACCCTCAGTTGGGGTCAATTATTCACACAGACACACAGGAATAAAATGTAGCATGAATCTTATTAATAAAAACATACCCAGAGCCAGGTATTGGAGTGAATGCTGCAAGATCAGAGAAACAGAACAAGCCACAGCCACCTCACCTTGCCAATTCCTCAGCTGATCCTGTTTCCTTAGACTGGAAGCTTCTGAGTCCTCATCCAAATGGATCTCAGCTAAACTTCTGCTCAAAAGCCTAAAAGCTTAACCAGCTCTAGTTCCTGGTCCTCATGCCTTAAATACCTTTCTGCTTTCTGCCCTCACTCCCTGGGATTAAAGGCTCTTGTTACCTCGCCGAAGCTGTTTACAGTGTGGCCTTGAACTCACAGAGATCCGGATAAATCTCTGCCTCTGGAATGCTAGGATTAAAGGCATGTGTGCCACCATTTTCTGGCCTCTATATCTAGTGGCTGTTTTGTTCTCTGACCCCAGATAAGTTTATTAGGGTATACAATATTTTAAGGAACATAGTACCACCACAATAAAATATTTAAAAAGTTATATTTTTAAGTTTTTGCCTCCTGTATTACTTAATATTTTGGATTTACTGTCACTAAATGCTTCAGCATATGGCTGTTTAGAAATAAAAGAAACTGAAATTCTTCATAATTAAGACATTAAGATATATTAGAAGGAGTCTGGACTCTTTTGCAGGCAGACCTGGTTTCAAAACCCGGTTCTTCTACTTTTTCTCCACTTTCCCATCTGTGCTCTCTCCTGCACTTCGGATGGATCTTAGGGAACAGAGAGCAGCATGATCTGACTGATCTGAGAGGTGGGTTCTAACGTCACTAACTCCCAGGATCATTGTAGCAAGTGTGGATGGTGTTTTGATTCCTTGGCTCAATGCTCATTCATATAGGCCTAAAGGGTGTGCAGATTTGTCAGTGAACCCAAGGTTGTTACAGTCTACCATTCATGGAGATAATATTTAAATGGCCTGAGATGAAATGTTTGTTTTAAATGATCATACATATGTGATTAAGACAGAGGTAGGTGTGACTGGAAGGTGTTCAAGATTCTGTCTAACTCACACACGACTGAATTCCAACTTACTCCTACACAAAACAGACTTTTACATCTCTTGCCTAGCCTGTGAGCTTTATAGATCTTTTAAAAGATTAGCTTTTAAGACTTACTCAGAAGCCAGTGTTTGTAAAATGTCCCCCTTCAGGGGAAGGGCAGGAGGAATAAAGTTTTTCTGTTTGTTTTTGTTTTTTTTTAACTTGGAAAATAATCTTCTTTCTGGGTACACCACACATTGCTATAATTCACATTCACTATCCCAATTTGTACACTGTGATCATCTTTATTTTGTAAAGGTTTCAAGTTTTGTGGGAAAAAATAACATCCAGCAGTTGTGAAAATTTACTCTTTTCAAGCGTACGTTCCCTTTATACAGGTGCAAATTCTATCTTTGACAGTTTCTCAAATGTGTATTATAGTATGGATCTTGACATTAGCCTGAAAATTGGAGATGGACAACATTCCTGCCAGAAAGAATTTGAGTTTTAAGTACAGAGCAAATCTTGCGGATTATGACGTCCATCTAGATTTTGTTACTTTCTGAATATGAATTCCCTTTCCAAAAGCAACATTCCTCTACCTGCTCTTCAGCCTCCTGAAGCCATCCTTTCTCCATGCTACCCGGGGAGGCCTGATCTCGGGGTAAAAGAGGCAGAGCTTGCTCCCAGCCAGATGTTTCCCCCAGGCTCCTGTTGATTCAAGCCAGTCAGGCAGTGTCTCCTACCTTTTGTCTTTTCAACCTCATCCTTGACTCTTTATCATAACGCTGTACGGGGGTTTCTGTTTCCTGACCGTGCTCCACCGTGGCAGGAGCTTTCATTGGGTTTCAACAGCTGCGACATGTCTAAACTACATTATCTTGAAAGGGTTGGCGCTAGTAAGAATGAGAAAGGAGCCAAAGACTAAAACAAAACATTGCAAAGGGTTCCTATGGATACAGGGACACGGGAAGCACACTCTGGATGGGGCTGACTCACTGAGCTGCTGACAGCCTCTTCTGCACACTGCCTCATTTGAGCAGCCTGCAATGCGTGCCTTAAAAGAATCAGAGAATCAGATGCCCGCCATCACACCACTAAAGGTGTGCCTTTTGGCCTATAAAACCTATTCTTAAATACGTTATTGCGTTCGAAGTGATTGATTACTCTTTAGAGATAAAATATGAATGTCGAACAAGGGCTGTGCAAACCAAAGTGGGAAATGGTTTGCTTTATGTAGAAGAGTAATCAAGGAATAATGAGTGTGCATTCCAATCAGAGTGAAGTCTCAGCAGGTTGAAAAGACTTCTTTACTGCAGGTTTAACCTGTATGGAGCCGGACTCAGCGGTAATGAGGCGATTCAGCATTCCTTTGCCTTTGACTTCATGAACCCCGATGTGCCACTGTGACTTTCCTCTTTATTTATTTGGTTTTTCGTTTTAATATGTTTGCTTTGAGTCAGGACACAAGTATAAACCGTGCTGGATGCCCCTGAGTTACTGACGGCAGTGAGCCTGTAAGGAAGTAAGATATCCTGGAGGGAAAGTCAACTCTCTGCCATTTAAAGATTCAAAAGGAAATGGTTTTAAATCTCCATGCACATCATCATGGGTCCCCCCTCACCGGCCCAACTCTGGGTGATTTGCCTGTAGTAGGCCTTTTCTACCAGCTCTTCCTGTATAATTCTTTAATGAAGTTTCACCTATAACACACACGGGAAATACATGCCCTACTTTGTCATTAGCGTTCAGTTTTGTGTATAAAGCAGAAATGCCCAGTTTTTGTGTTGTCACATGTGAATGTGTCTTCAGTGTTCCTCAGTACTCCAAGATGTCAGTTATATGTACATTTTCACTCACTGATTCCATGGCTTCAAGTTTTATTTTATTTTATTTACAATCAATTCTCAGTCTAATTGGAATCTCTTTTGACATGAAACAATAGTTCGTATCCAGATATGTTAGGCTCACATGAAGAACAAATTGTGCTTAGAGTAACTGAGACTCTCTGGGAGTAGGTTATGGCCTCTGTAGTTCTTAGAATTCTACAGGTGGTTCATGATGTAAACCAGGGGGAGGCTCACTCTGTAGAGTCAGGAAGAGTCTCTTTCCCAGATTGATCCTGTTCACCTTGCAAACACATCGACATGAAAATAGTGGTGATAAAGTGAGAAGAATGGGGGGTGGATATACACTTTCTACACCTCAACACTCTAATTCCATCTTTATGATCCCATATAGCGTTATTTGAAAGATGGGCAAATACACTTAAATCTTAGTAATACCTTAAGTAAATAAAATTTCAAAACCTTAAATTAAATAAAACCTAAATAATACCTCAGGGTGGTAGAATGTTTTAAATTTATTTTTATTTTTAATGATGTATACAAACAAGTGAAAGGTGCCTCAAAGAGGAGGCAGAAGAGGGTGTTGAATCCCCTGGAACTAGAGTTGCAGGCAGTGATGAGCCACCTGCCATAGGTGCTGGACAAGACTCTCCAAGAGTGGCCCATGACTTCAACCACTGAGCTGGCACTCCAGTCCCAGGAAGGTAAGCTGCAATGTCCTTATTCATCCTTCTCTGTACTCCCCAAATCCTTTGACAAGAGCCATCTGTTACTCTTTGAGAGAAAATTAGTTGCAGAAAATGTTAACTTTTAAACACAAAGATTAACTTCTAGGCAGAAAGCTGCATGAACAAGGGAGTACCCAGTGTTTGCCCTGTGCTCATGTGTCAAGACTGTGTTCCCTGCCAGATCGCAGGACTAGATGAGAACATACAGACCTATAAACCTGCATTTCAGTGCTTTCAGCTTGTGTTTTATAAATAAGCATTTATTTATTTTTAAAAGATTATATATAAATTTAAATTATAGCTGATTTCAAGTGTACTAGAGTTTTCTTTTTACTGTAACTTATCTCTGAGGGGAAAAAAAAAAACAGTTTTAGAAGGTTGGTCGGAAAATTCACCCATGTATTTCAGCACGTTATTTCGTTGGCAGACAAGGAAATCACAACAGCCAGTGAGGTGTTACCTTAACCTCTCACCTCACACCCCCTGTTTCACAGGGGAAGTCAGGTTAGTGGTCTTGAGGGCAGAGGACTTCTGAAGGAGGTGAGAGCCCAAAGTATGTCTTCACAGTCACCAGGACCTGGGGCCATTAGTTTCACCTGTGCCTGTGCTGTTCTGGATAGCGAGGGGTTTCTCCACATCAAACTGAAACTCAGATTCCATTGCTTCCAAGATGCACTGTTAACTTTACTATAATGGGAAAAGTACTGTCAATCAAATTATGACAAAAGGCTTCCCAAACACAGTGGGCAATAAAGGTATCCAATTATAGAGATTTTAAATTTTGAAAAATATGTGCACCTTGGGATCAGTGAAACTTAGGTTCCTTTCTTATGAACTGTGAACACAGAATACAGCAATCTACTTGTCCAATATATCCAGGGATAAAAACTTTCACATCTACATTGCTCTACACCATGCCAAGAATTAAGTTATGAATGTTATAGCAAATTAGAAGGAAACACGCTGTGTGCTAATTTGCTTAGAGACTTATTTGGTCCACAGGATGGAAACTGTTCGGCTGGAACCAGCTTGAGAAGAACCAGAGGCCACATCTTATTGAAAAGGCAGGGGGCCCTAGGATGATCTGTGTGGAGTTGTGTGCTCCTCCCAAAGCCAGTGCAACTTCCTACAGCGGGTGACTTCCTCTGCCAAAGATTTTGACTACATGGGTGACTCAAGGCCTAGAACCTTCCCAAAGTGCTAGCACGCAGTGAGGAGAGGTGACATTTTGTCTTAAACACTTGTATCTATACCAGAGCAGACCAGCAATATTACTGAGTCAGATCTCAGGTCAGAAACAGAGTTTTAAAGATTATCTGAAACAATTCTGTTGATGAGGTCTCGTACATAAGGTGTCAGAGGTAAATAATTTATTTGCTGGCGGTCCTACTCAGTCTAAAATCTCTCTCTGTTCATATTCCTGTCATTCAGGGTCAAGGGTGCTGCTGCTGAAGTCATTGTAATAAGTGTACTAAATTTAATTATGTGCCTATTTGTCCATATTTGTTTTATGTTTATTACAGGGGAAATTAAAAAAGAAACAGCAGTGACAACTTCCTCATGTACAGAATTCAAGGACGTGGCTAAACACGTATGTCTAATGTAATTCTCTCAGCATCCTCAAAAGGAAAGGAATTAAATAGTTGAAGCACTTTACACAGCTAAGTGGAGGACTGGGGAGTGCGTCTCATCTCATTCTGAACCCCTTTCGCTGCCTCATTCCATCCCCTTCTCTCAAATGAAACAAACTTCAGGTGAAACATTCTGTGTTCCCAGAAGACAAGTGCTCTCAGAGACTGACAGATTTCTTAGAACTCTCCTGGACCTTTGGAGCAAGGGGGCAGCCGCTGCTTGGTGGGAATCCTGCCTGGTACCACTGTGCCGCATTGTGTGGAGAAGGAAGGCTAGGCAGGTATATTTCTTGGTCTCCACATAGCTAATGTTGGTAACACATCTTCTTTCTCAGCAACTAAACTGTCAATTCATTCATATTAAGTATGCCTTCCTCAAAGAGTATGTTTTAAAAAGAAAATTCTCACCTTACATTTTATTACACCTTTAAGTCGTCTATCTAGCCATCTTATTCTTTTTTTTTGTTTGTTTGTATTTTCAAGACAGAGTTTCTCTGTGTAACTATCCTGGCTGTCCTAGAATTTACTTTGTAGACCAGGCTGGCTTTGAACTCACCTCAAACTCAGAGATCCACCAGTCTCTGTGTCCCGAGTGCTGGGATTAAGGCATGCACCACCACCGCTCTGCTCCATCTTAGTCTTAGTCTACTGGCTGGCTTTGGGTGCCAGCTTGACACAAGCTAGAGCATCAGAGAGGAAGGCGCCTCAGTTGAGGAAATGCCTCCATGAGGTCCAGCTGTAAGTGATTTTCTCATTTAGTGATCAATGGGGGAGGGCCTAGGCCACAGTGGGTAGGGCCATCCCTGGGCTGGTGGTCCTGGGTTTTATAAGAAAGCAGGCTGAGCAAACCATGGGAAGCAAGCCAGTAAGCAGCACCCTCCATGGCCTCTGTATAAGCTCCTGCTTCCAGGATCCTGCCCTGTTTGAGTTCCTATTCTGACTTCCTTCAGTGATGAACAGCAATGTACACCAAATAAACCCTTTCTTCCCCAACTTGCCTTTTGGTCATTATGTTTGTCACAGCAACAGAAACCTAAGACAAGTTGGTACCAGAAGTGGGGTATTGCTGTAACAGACCTGACCATGTTTTGGGGAGGATTGTGGGAACACTTTAGGACTTTGTAATAGAAAAGCCATTGAGTGTTTAGAGCTCAGTGGGAAGTTTTGTGGGCGTTTGGAAAATAAGAACGGTAAGAGCATTGCAGAAGATGGAGACCTGGCTTGTGAAGTTCAGAGGGAAGTTTAAAGACTCAGGGCCATTTGTAATTTTGAATTAAGACTCCATGGTTCTGGTTAGCTGGAGTGGAAGAATAAGCTGTGATTATCGAAATACCAGAACTGCTAAAGTGAAACTTTGTTTTGCTGGGATACTTGATGCTGGTCAGCTGGAACTAAGAAACTAGTGGTGATTATAAGGAGACTAGCATCACTGAGGTGACATCTTCTGGGAAGTGTTTCCTGAGAGCACAGAGAAGCTGTGTTTCAGAGGTGGCCAAGGTTGTACCTCATGCTGGCAGCTAGACTTGGTAATGTGTATGACTCACCCAGGTGGTACTGGTTTTGAAGGCATGAAGGGATCATGGAGAGCAGCTGAGCCTTGGCACTGTGAGAGGTCAGGAGAGGCCAATGGTGAAGCTGCAGCCTCAGTGGCAGTTGACGATCCAGGATTGAAGGGGTCATGCAAAGAAGCTGAAGCTTGGCACCATGTGAGAGGCGGTATCGGTGAAAGTGCAGCCTTGTTGCAACAGAAGACCCCAGAGTTTTGGAGATGCCAGTGCCATAGAATGACCACCAAGAACAGCAGCAGCAGTGGAGTGGAGCTAGCTGGAGCCTGGAAGACAAGCTGTGAGCTGCAGAGGGAGTCAGAAGATCTCAAGTGGATTCCAGCCATTGTATGACTAGAACTTGGTTTTGCTTTGATTTGATTATTACTATGCCCTGATTTTTCCCTTTTGAAATAAAGCATCGAGAGGCTCTGAATTTTCAAAGTCTTTGGATTTTAAAAGAAACTGGCTACTTTAAGGGGACTGAAAATTTAATGTACTTGAATTCGTGGAACTTTTAAAGCTATTTGTGTTTTAAATGTGAAGTCTCAGGGATAAATAAGAAAGGAGGGTTGTGCCTTAATAGCGATGTGTCTGTGTGTCAGGTTGACAAGGGGTCAGTTGTTCTGGCTGGTTGTGTGTCAAGTTGACATAAGCCAGAGTCATCAGAGATGGGGGAGCCTCAGTTGAGGAAATGCCACCATAAGATCCAGCTGTAAGGCTTTTTCTCAATTAGTGACCAATGGGGGAGGGGCCAGCCCATGGTGGGTGGAGCCATCCCTAGGCTGCTGGTCCTGGGTTCTATAAGAAAGCAGGCTGAGCAAACCAGGGGAAGCAAGCCAGTAGGCAGCACCCTCCGAGGCCTCTGCATCAGCTCCTGCTTCTGGGATCTGCCCTGTGTGAGTTCCTGTTCAGACTTCTTCAGTGATGAACAGCATGCTGAAGTGTAAGCCTGATAAACCCTTTCCTCCCCAACTTGCCTTTTGGTCATGGTGTTTTGTCACAGCAACAGAAACCCTGAGACACTTAGAAAATTTGATTAGCTTGAATTGTTTATCCCTTTGCAAATACATAAACCCATTTCCCTCAAAGGTTGCTGGCCTTGGCTTCAACCAGGTGTGTTGTTAGTAAGAGCTAGAAAATGCTCCCCACAGAAACTATACATAGTGTTAGTGTGGAGCTCTCTTGACATAGTGTTTTCTCCCTCACACAAAACAAGTTCCAAATAAAATTATCAAACTCAAACCAAAAGTTTTCTTTGCATTTTCAAAACCACGAAGACTGTATAGTTATACTTAAACTACAGTAATGAAGATCATAGTTTTAGTGTAAAGACAGACAAATAGGTAAATGAGACAGAATATAGAGCTAAGAAGCTGAATGCCACTTATATAGTCAATGACTACAGCAAAACTGCCAAGACAATTAAATGAGGGAAAGTTTTTGCAACAAATGACATTGGATGATGGGACAAATGTATGGGAAAATAATAAACTTCAATGCCAAGCTCATGAAACATTAAAAAAAAATTAATATGAGAGGAATAATAGGCACAAGACACAAAAGTTAAGACCGTAAAACTCAGAGAAAATGTTAAGACATTTGGGTAGGGAAAAAAAATTCCAGATGTGGAAAATAGGTAGTATCAGAAAATATTTCAGATAGGTTTCATTGTAATGAAAACTCTGCTCAGAGGTATGTGACAAAGATAGACGGTAAACCACACACTGGCAGAAGATGCTCATATGCATAGAGCCATGAAAGATTTTAACTGCACTACATAAGTAAGATGTACAAACAAATTAGAAAAGAACAACCTCGCAACCCGATTTATAAAAGGGTCAAAAATCTTGAACTGACACTTCATGAAAAGCCAGAAAATAAGATACTGAAAAGGACAGGAAGCTGGGAAAGAGGGGTTGGAGAAAGGAAATCATACAGACGAAAACACTTGTATACATTATGAAATTTTCAAACAGAAAACTGTTTTTAACGTTTTACTAAAGAAACTGAGAGACAGAAGTTTTCAAATGGCAGAGCTGAAAATCAACTGGAACTCCCACGGGCTGCTGTTTGGATGTTTGGATGTAGAATGACACACACACACACTTTAGGAACGTTATTGGCACTTTCTCATCGAGTTGAAGATGCACTGATCTAAGACCTAGCAATTCTACTCCTATGTCCTATGTGAGTGGGATGGAGAGAAAACAGACACCCATAAAAACGTTTGCTGGAGCAAATGTACATAGCTGCTTTATTCCCAATAATTAAAACCCAGGAACACGCCAAGTTTCCACACAGAGAAGAAGGAATGAGCAAATCATAGTAACATAAAAATAATCCCAGCACTAACAAGGAATAAGTGAAGCAGCGTGGACGAGTCACAGGGTTGTGTGGAGCAGAAAGTCCGCATTTCATGTGAAAGAACATTCTGTGGTCGTGTGAAGCTTTAGAACCAGCAAAGCTCAGCCAGAGCAAAAGGAATGTGGGCAGTGAGGACTGATTGGGAAGAAACACATGGTAACTCTCTGGGGTGCTAGAAACAACAGTCTTGACTGGGTATTGGTTATGTGTGTTTATACACTTATCAAAATCTATTGAATTGTGTATTTATAATCTATGCATTCTACTAGAACTATAATGTAAAGATATTTAAATGCTGCTGTAATTGCAGCTGTGAAAGCAGCCAGCAAATGAAGTTGTCTGAGGTAAGCAAGGGAGGTACAGAGCAGAATCCAGATCAGACTGCGGTGGAATGCGACTGTGTAGACAGTCCAGAGAGGAGCTGGAATGGGTGTTATTCCTTCCTGTTAGTGTAGCTGGGTTCAACTGCTGTAGAAATCTGAGAAGAAAATAAACGGAAACAACATGAAGTTGAAGTTGACTGTATAACTAAAATTGAAAGGCAGGGCACAGGGATTTAAAAAAAAAAAAAAAAAAGCCCAAGTGTATTTCTTAAAAACAGAAGTGTAAAAGGGGTCAGGCATGGGGAAAGCATCTCATGATGCACCAGCGGCAGAATTATGCAGGACAACTCAAAACGATAGGAACAAGAATGTAGGCTAGACTTTTAGAAGTTAGTGATTGGAAGTGCTCTTGCCTGCTTAAGGTCAATCCCAGTAGCCCTGTGCCCACTGAAGCACCGGAAAGGACTCTTGCCAGTGATGTTTGATCTTACTGTGTCTTTTAAAGTTGGCATAGCACACGGCACAACGCTAATCACGCGTGGTGTTTCATAGATAACAGTCAGTTACCGTGGTGAGTTTCTGCTCCGTCCTTCTCCCTGTTTCCTATGTCTAAGTAGCAGCAGAGGTGGAGATGAGGAGGAAAGAGAGGGGAAACAGAGGCTCTGGGAGTCCCGAAGATAAAGGAGAAACATGGAGTCAAACAATGTAAGTGTCAAAGGAACTCTGCCCAAAGCTTCCCGGAAGGCGGCAGAGAGGGCTTCAGGTATGTCGGTAGGGCTTATGGGGGAAGGAGAGCTATCAGGATTATGAAGAGTAGGCGAGGTGGAGGAGGTCCACCCTGGAAGGACTGACATTCTGGGAAAAGCGAATGGCCTGTGCAAAGCACAAGGGTCTGAGTCGGGTGGAGTGGGGCCAGAGAAGCGTCCGAGTTGGACGGCACCAGAAGCTGTGCTTGGCAGGCTGAGCAGCAGATGGTCATAAAGTGGCGAACGTCAGACTAAGGAGTGGCTTTCCCCACAGATGTGTTGGGAGGAAGGGGACAGGAGAGTTTATAAGGAGATGGCCAGCCTCAGATTCAGCTTTTAGTTGCTGAGGTTAAGTCCATTGTCAAAGACCCTGGACCTGGGCCTCAGGCCAGAAGCAGCTCAGGAGTCCTAACAATGTAACCTGACTTTGTAGTTGACCATGCATGTTGGCGGACCTGGAACGGGCAAAGGTGACTCCCAAGACTTCTGCTCACTTCTGAGAGCCAAGCTGGATGGTTATTTCTTTTCTCTTGTTATTTCAAATGGTGGTGGCTTAAAACGACTCGAATCTCTCTGTCACAATGTATGTGGGTTGAGAGTCCAAATCCACACTCAGGTTCTCAGTGGAGCTGTGTTCTCAATGGAGAAATCCTCCAGTGTGTTCAGTTTCTGGTGGCACTGAGTTCCTTGCTGTCCTGGGACTAAGCTCTCTTGCTGTAGTCTCTTTCGATCAGCCACAGAATGTTCTGATCTCAGATCCTTGCCACAGACCCTCTCAAAGGCCCCCACAAACACAATACAATACTTCAGAGCCAGCAGGGCTCTGTGACCTCTGGATCCTCTTTAAGTGCCTCACCTGATTAAATTAGGTTCACTCAGGTTCACCTCCCTTTCAGTTAACTCAAGGTCAACCACTGGGGACTGCATGTGTGCAAAACCCCTTCATCTTTCCACACAGTTTAACATCATCAAGCTGAGCGCCATCTGAAATTCTCAAGTTCTGTCCTCACTCATTAGGGGACATCTCAGAATTCTGCCTGTCACAGATATAGAGCAGAAAAAACAAAACAAAACAAAACAAAACAAAACAAAAAAAACAGGAAGAGAGACGATCTCTCTGGGATTAAACACTGGATTTGATATTAGAGTTACTGAGTTTCAAGTACCAGTGGTTGTCACCCGAGTGGAGCACTGTATTTGATGACTTTCCCCAGAGCATGTGTGAGCTTTGGCACACATTCCATGTCATTACAAATACCGAAGAATCGTTTTCCTGGGCTGAGGCCATAACTCAGAGTTCTTGTGTAGCATTTGTGAGGCCCTGGGTTCAGTCTCAAGTGCTGCAAGAAACAACGGCAGATCTCCCTGTTAACCACGCCTGCCTGTTTGAACATGAGCAAGCTTCCTCCCAACTGTTTCTGCACAACTGCAGATTTAACACACAAATTTCCAGTCTGTGTCTACTCTTACGTGCATTCTTGTGTTTATGTGTAAACACAAATGCCTTGAAATAATATTAACTAGTTCCCATTATATATCTGCTTCTCTTTGGTAGGAGATGGTCCTGGGAAAAATATGCATAATACTGCTTTTATTTTTTTCTTGTTCTTCTCAACAATATGTATTTATTTTTCAATGCTTCCTGGGATCCCTGGCTTCAGGAAACTAAAACACATGCTTTCTTGTGCTTTGGACTCTGACCTTCATAACGACACATTATTATGTAGCTCTCCAGAGTGTGACCTCAAACAGTAAATGGCGGTTGGTGTGGTGTCTGCCACGACATAGCTGATGTCCGCAGACATTATCACGACTCGCTTTGACAGCATGTGAGTTGGCATTTCTACAGGGAGATTCTGTGTTGCAGCTGCACAGTTACCACACAAAGGTAAAAGCAGTTGCTCCTGAGCGTCGTCGGCACTGCCTGCGGCCTGCTGGAGCTTTCTTCAGCTTCCAGAACACCACTGAGCAACATGGTGGATGGCTTCATTAACAGCCTGTTTGAACAGCATTTTCACACTTGAAAGAGGTAAAAATGCTCTCAGGAGTTTGTTTAGGTCTGCTGATGCATAGTGCATCACAGCTGGAGAGAGCACACGGGGAAACACAGCACAAACACCCGCTTCCCTGAATGGTCTGGAGAGGCCCGGGCTACTGTTGGCAGTCAGTTTATTAGGGAAAAAGAACTGAATTCGTTCTCACAGTCTCAGATTATTGAATTAGATCAGGTTTTACTTATTAAACATCTATCTTTAGGATTTAAAAACCCTTCTTTCTAAAAGGCCCCAACTTTACATGGGATGTAAAATTAAAAGGTTTACAAATAAGTGTGTTTGGCTGTGTTGTAGCTTAAGTGATGAGTTAAAACAATCTTTGAAGTGTATCAGCCCTTACATGTTCTCAAGATCTTGAGGATCAGGCCCTTCATTTGCATTTTTATATTTTCTTTGGCTCAAAATAGATTTGATTAAAAAACAAAATTTGGCAGAAGATTAATCCATACTAGGATTTTATTGCTTCTGTTATTTAAAAAACAACAATGTTACGCTTTGAGGTGTGATTAACTCATAAGCACAGCAGCTACTTTTTAGATATGTCTCATTTCACTTTCTTTTGTATCCGCCCACTGGCTTCCACATTTGTGCTGTGTGTGTCAGAGTAAGAGCTTTAATCTACTCTCCTCACATCTACCAGGAAGCACAATTTAGCACCATTTCCCTTTGCCAGCATGTGACAAGTCAGGCTTTGTAGTTACTGTGTGTGAGGTACAATGTGTTGCAAAAGCCAGTCTGTTTGCCTAAAAGCGCACACAATAGACACGAGAACTTTGAGAAGTGTGCAGTTAGGGTTGAGTTGCCCACCCTATCTCAGCAACATCTGCTATCGGGGCTGTATTTCTCCCCTTGACTTGGATTGCTCATTTTGTTTCCTATGACATTTTGACTAGTATTTTCTGAATACAAGCTGAGAGTTGACAAGGCTCATGACTGGAAGTTTGGCTCTTAGATATATTGTCTAAGTTAGATATGTGCTTCAAACACAACTTTAGTAAATTCACAGAATGGGTCTGAGGAAGCTGCTCCGTTCTTAGTTGTGTCTGTGAGTACTACGGAACATAGCTCTCTACGTGGCCTTTCATCCTTGACCTTTATCATGGATGTGTGCGCATGTGATCTGTGCTTCTGCACATTCACTTGGTAGATATGTAGATACATACATAAACATGATAAAAGGCAGCTACAGAATACCTAAGCTTGTGTCTAATTCATGCATCTTTAACTCAATTTGCTTATCTTCATGGAAAGACCCATTAACCTTTTACATCTCAAGAATTAATCCCATTCCCCAGCTTCTGGTGTAGCTGGACAAGGCATATATCCATGTGATTTACTTTTTGCCACTGTGTGAGTAAACTAGGAGTCATTTAACAGTCTTTTGTCCGTGAATACTGGCCTTCCCATGTACACCTAAAAGCAATTTTCAAAGATAAACATTGTAGTAGGGGAGGCTGCTGGTCACAGACAATGTGCATATTCCACTTGACAAAGTGATCCCGATTCTTTTCTGCAGTAGTTTAAACCACATGGCAACTGGTAGTTCATAAAGATTTTTGAGACTTTGAGATTATGCTTCATATTTTCCCATAGAGAATGGACATGCCTGGAAGGAGATTGCTGCATCTTCACACTTGTTCTCAGTGCTCTCCAGGGCCGTCAGTTCTGCTCACACATGACAGTAGATGATGCTGGTCTTGTAATGTTGTCTACTCAGCTTGCTGATACAGTGTGTGTGCATGCACGCATGTGTGTGTGTGTGTGTGTGCATGTGCATGGGTGCACATGTGTATAGGTGTGTGTGCGTGCATGCGTGTGTGTGTGTGTGTGTGTGTGTGTGTGTGTGTATGTAGGTGTGCATGTGCATGTGTGTATATATATGCGTGTGCATGGGTGTGCATATGTGTGCATGTGTGTAGGTATGCATGTGCGTGTGTGTGTGTGTGTGTGTGTGTGTGTGTGTGTGTATCTTCCTTCCCCAGTAGATGACTGTAAGGACAGGGTGTAAGTGTGATTGTTTTGGCTTACCCAGTGCCTGCATCTGCTTCACTTCTGGCAACACTGCCTTGCTCTCTCCTTAATGTATCTCCCTCCTACCAGGTCCTCAGTCCCTGCAGCTGCCCACTCCCTCCCCCAAGGTGCCATATATCCGGCCCTGGCTCTATCTGGATACAGGCTGGCCAGGTGGATGAAGGCTGTGCCCAGAGCATCACACTGAGACAGTTTTGCAGCTTCTGTGAGAAGGTCATCAGGCAACAACGTGGACACAAGCTGACTGACATTAGACACCACACAAGAAAGGACCACCAAAGGGAGGCAGAGACCTGTTTCTGGATGCAGCTGTGTCAGGTGCAGCCAAATCACTGTGGCTTTTCACTCACAAAAGCTAACGAAACTCCCTGTCCCAACTTCCAGTTCGGACTAATTAAGAATTATCCATTGTTCACCCACACCGAGGTTAACAAAGGGACAGTAAACGAGTTCCGTGAATGCTTGCTTCGATTTGTGTATGAATTACCCTGATGATAGACAATTTCTGTGTTAGCCTATAATTACCTTTAATATATAAGAAATAAATAAGCAAGAAATTCTAAAACTTCCTCAGAAGAAGTGATAAGCATTTTCATTCAGTATGTTAAGAATATTAAACCCACATTCTCAACTCTGGTACTTGTTACTGTTTAAGAATATAGTTAAGAAATGGGCCCTATTTTGGATGGTTTGTTACATTATCTAATAAAAAAGTCACAGTTGGGAAAATTCTCAAGATCCTAAAATAAACAGCACACTCTAGTGCCATGTATAGCTCATAAGAAGTGTGTGTGTGTGTGTGTGTGTGTGTGTGTGTGTGTGTGTGTCCTAGGAAGATTCTGGACTAAGATGTCCCATGTTAGTCAAATAACAAAAAAGGAAGGCTGAAATGGGACCCAGTTTTCAGGACAAAAACCTTACATATTTTGGAACATCCCCCCACCCCCCACCGCCGCCCTTGAAAAATACCAGGGAAGGAGTGAGGAGCTAGAAATGGGCATTCATCCACAGGTCTGACCGCTTAAGACCCATGAACATCATAACACCCTTGCTGCTTCAGGAAGTAAGCCCTCTTCCTTCAAAAAGAGCAGCTTTCGCTGTGGTGAGAAATGAAAACTGATCCAGAGGAGGAAAACAGCTCCCTCCCTAAATGATTCCCAGGGAAGACCCTGTCCTTCCCCGGGATGGACCAGCTAAGCTAGCTTTCAGGATAAAGCCTTTGGGGAACAGACAAGATTGCCAGGAGGGGATGTCCTGTGATTAGGTAACTATCCCTGCCACTCAGTTTAAATGAATACATCAGTAGATGGAGGCATAGGGGCTCCAAAAGGTCTTTCTAGAAACAAAGTAACATAAAGATTTTTGTAGACCCGGATGGAACATGAAGGGAGGAAAATGCAGCCAAGTTCAACTGACATCAGAGTATAAACACTGGGAGAGAAAACAGGCTGAAAACGTCTGCAGAAAGGCTGAAGCGTCAAGATGCTGTCTACGAACGCGCGCTGTGCATTACTTTGTTATTATCGCGCCCTGACATACTTGCCTGTGGGTCAGGGTTGAGGGTTTTAGCACTGTTTTGCTCATTTTCTCTTTTTGTACAGGCACATACAGTGCATAGTCCACTTATCACATATTCTCCGGATACAGGAAATCTTGAGACTGTCCCCACCTGGCTATCAAAAGGCCACATTGGACAGCATCTTCCATGGCAGCACTAAGCCTCATTTCTAACTACTCTGGAAGAGGACTCTGGGAGGCTGGGGGACACTCGGGTCTCTCCTCATCTCCACGTTCAAGCTCGGGGCAGGCAATGGTTTCACCAGCCCTCACCTTCTTGGGGTGCAGGCCTGGGCCTGGAAGGCTGCAAGCTGGCCAGTTCTACTCACCTGTTAGTCCCGAGCAAAACGGCATTTCTCACTCTTTGTGTGTCAAAGAAAGGATTACACACTGGAATGACATTGATGAGCAGACATTTTCTTAGTGGTCACACTTGAGAAACATACAGAGTTTTTCAATCATTTAAAGGTAATTCTATCTGAAAGGACTGAAATAATCCAGTTTGGGCCAAACCTTCCTGAAAGGCAGAGACTATTACAACAATTGACTTTAGAAACCCAAATCCACTGCCAGAAATATTGAAAAGACAGGGCACGTCACCCTGCACCTCTGTTTGTGACTTCCAAGATGAAGATAGACCTGCCAGAAACCTAAGTTTATTATTCAGTCTAGAGAAACACCCACAGATGCAAAGCTGTCTGTCTGTCAGATTCCAGGCGGCTCATTCCTCAGCAGTGGCGACTGCCCCAGAGTGGGAAAGAGGGATTCCCTGAAAACTCAGCTCAGTTCTGAATGGTTGGCCTTTGATTTTATCTGCTGCAAAGAACCTGTCAGCTAACCAAGCAAGCAGTCAGTTTCAGAAAGGAGCACTCAGAAACCGCTGCGACAGGGACTCCGGCCACTAGGGGGATTGTTAAGCCATTTTGTGCTAAAAGAATGACTGTTAACTTTTAAAAATGACTGTAGTTATACAATTTTAAATAGTCATTAGTCAACTTTAAGGAGGAGGCTCAGAACCAGAATTCAATCTTTTTAAAGCTCCTGTCTCACCCGAAGCCACCAAATGCCTGTAAACACCCTTTCTTGTTTTAATTGCAAAGGGATTAATGTGTGCTTTGAAGTAAAGGCAGCTCCCACCACCTGCTTCTAGCAGCTTCCAGGCAGGTGCAGCCCAGAAGCCAGGCTCTGCCCTGACCATGGAGCTCATGGTGTATTTACTGAATCCACTGGTCATTCGGCCTTGAATTTGCCTACGTGGTTATCTAAATTCTCCTCAATTCAAAACCCAACAAGAAAACAGCAAAGAGTGATTCGCTGTGATGATTACAAAGGGAAAGAGATCACAGGGGATTTGGGAAGCTAAAAAAGCTTTTTTTTTTTTTTTTTTTTTTTTTGACAAAGAGGCAAATTAGATTTAAAAGGTGGTGGCTATGAAGTGTGTGTGTGAGAGAGTTGTTTGGACAAAATGCCAATAGTTTTTAGAATGGCTTCTCCTACAGATAAGCAATCTTGCTTGTGCTGTGTTTATAATCAGTTTCAAATCCTGGGCCTGGTAGCTTCCAAGTGGCTCCTCGGAGCTGCAGGAGGATAATGTATTTGGAAAGGAGAGAAGGCACTGGGTGGACATCCAAGGGCTCACAATTGTTTCAGCCATCGGACAGCTATATTTAATTTAAGCTTCATAATCCAGGATACTCTTATTTGGGTCCACGCAAAAACTAAGTAAATAAAAAGGATGGGGAAAGAAAGAAAAAAGAAAATTAAATAAGTATAATAGAGGGGTAAGGCGGGACCAGCTGCTCTGGGCAAAGAAGGGCATAAAGAGAATCTTTATAACAGCGGATGGTGGAATAGGCTTCTCCCCCTCCCTGCCAAGCAGAATGTCAAATTCTGTCCCCCTTTTTCCCTCTTAAAGCATGCTAAAAGGAAAATTCTTCACAGAATCTTAAAGAACTTTTTTTTAAACACAACAGCTGCAAAAATCTATTTTCTAAACAAAGATTTATACATATTTATATGAGCTTAATCCAGATTTTTTTTAATAAATCATCCTCAGAACTGCAGAGGTAAACTATATGTAAATACCTCAAGTAATAGGCTTGTAGTGCAAATCACATCATTTTATCTTCAATTTTGCATTCGTTTTTCTGGCTTAAAGGTGCATCAGAGATATGCATTTTAGCATATTCAGAACACGGGGCGTGAAATTAAATGTTTGACAGAGTGAGAAAAATATACAGACTTTGGAGATGCCTTAAAAATAGTAATTTATGTAGATCTAGAGGAGTGAAATCATTTGCAATGGAGTGACCCTCTCTCCAGGAATTTTGTGCTCAGTGTTCTTCCCTAATCTCCCGCTGTATCTTCATTTTTCATTGAACTAGCCAGTTTTCTGCGGAGCCGTCTTGTAGATAAGGAGAGTGCTAAAGAAGAAGAAAGGACGCTCAGTGGGTCCGTTTCCATTGCACTTTTACCCAAGGCAATGGGCAGAATTTAACGGATTCCTTCCAACATATGTTTTTGCCAGATAAGTAAACAGTGTGTGTCGGAAATGAAAAAGCATTTGCAATTTAATGACATTACAGCTCTCAGCTTAGGCTGGCGTGCTGCGAGGCGAAAAGCAGAAAAAGAGAGGAGAGCAGAGAGAGAGAAAGAACAAAGTTCATCTTCGCTTTTGTGCATTTTATCAAGGAGAATATTACTTCTTCTCCCCTTGTTCTCTCTTTCTCTTCTCGTCTTTTGGCTTTTTTGTCTCACTCATTTACATTTCCCCCCTTTCCTGCCTCTCTGTCCTCTGCTCTCTCTCACCTTTTTTCTTATATCGCCACTGACTCATTTCCCTCTTCTCTCCATTGTGTCTCCTTATTCATCTATTTGGGCCATTCAGTTTTGCCTTATGAGACGCTGTTTATCCCACAATGTATCTTTTTTCTGTGTTGTACTGTCACTGCTATGGCTCACAGTCAACAGGATTGTCGGAGGGATTAGAACGTTTCATTTCAAAGCACTACAAATCTGCTCTCTTGCCTTCTTGCCTGCTCCCAGCTCCGTGATACTTGTCATTTTACTCCACATCCATCTCAGTCTTTAGTTTCACCCCTAGACATCGGAGCACCCTGATGTCTAACCACTGATCCTCACTGTCTTTGCCTTGTACATTGATGCCTCAAAGCTCTAAAACCTTCACCTTAAAACTAGAGAGCTTTTCTCTAACTCCTAGTTGGGTTCAGACTGGTTCAGGGAACTGACCCTGGGTCAGAACTGTGTTTTCCTTGACAGGGACAGGGTGAACTGGAGTTAATGCTTACCCACATGCTACTATTGTGCTTGATGCTACTTTTCCTGCCAAATATCCTGTCAGAGTGACTACGGGAACATGTTTGTGCTTGAGTTTGTCATGGTGGGCTTGAATGCATGTATGTTTGTGGGGGTATATGATCCAGACAACGTGGTAAGTGTGCACAACTGTGGACTTAGGGCCATGGAAATCTACACAGACAGACACACAGAAAGATTATCTTCCAGCTCTTGAGTTGACCTTAAATTCCAGAAACGAGAGGTGACCAGAAAACCAATATTTTTCTTCCTGAGCATCCACAGCATTTTTATTTCTAGGTTTGTCTTGCCTGCCATATTTGTACAGCTAGAAAAAAGATTTCCCTTTCGTGGCAGGCTTGCTCGACTACCAGTCAGTCCCATTAGGAATGAGGAACATTTCTAAGTCTCTTTCGCTGCCTAGAGTTGGTCTGTCAGTCCGAGCAGTTCCTAAAGAGACAACTTTTAACACGAAGATTAGGACACATCATCATCTTTTTACTTTCACGAAGTAAGTTAATGCATTTCCAGTATTGTTATCATGAACGTTCGACACTCAGTACTCTAGATTTTTAACATAAATCTCATTCCAAGAATACACTTGAAAGTTACTTGTTCAGTCCTAAGGTTAACCTTCAGGTTACACATAATTGGAAGAACCACAATCATGTTGCAAGCCCTGCCACAGAAGGGCTTTTAAAAGATGCTTAAATAACACACTCTTCTCTAAAGACATGCACATGTTTTTACCATAAAATTACATCTTCCACATCTTCCAGATCCAGCACTTGGTAAGTAAAAAGAAAATCTATTTGGACATAAGGATGTAAAGTAGCTGGAGGTGGTAATTTAATCAAGCAAGGATATATTTCAATGTTTTTCTGGTCTTCTAGGCATTAGCACTTTAAATTCATTATGTCGGCTTGACAGATATTTGCAGCCTTAAGGATCGAAAAATGAAATCCTAGAAGTACAGCCTGCTAGAGGATATATATTGAACCTAAGAGATTAAAATGGTATAACCATTGCAACAAAATGGAACATATCGCATTTCTCATTTTTTCCCCACTAAGCACGAGTATTCTGCACATGTAAAATACAGTCTTCTCTAATTATAAAACCTGGCTCAAGAGTCAGGGCTTTCTAACATTTATTACTGATGAAGTGGATATTAGAAAGGAAATGTTGGCTTCATATAGTGTCTCAAGATGAAGAAGTCTTCCATTTGGGATTTTCTGTATCAATTGTTTATTAAGGAAAATGGACCAGTAGTTACATGCAGCCTGCCATGAGAGGCAAGCACCATGTGTATTCTTCCTGTGGAAGGCAAATAACCAAATGGCCAAATTATAAAGCAGGTCTTAACATAACTGGAACGTTAAATCTACTATATCATTATGCCAATTTAGCAATGTTAATGATCTGTAATATTAATTCATCATCCTGAAAAATAGGGAAGAGTTGCCATAATTAACTATATTAAGCCACAATTACGAAGTCATCTGAGCCGTTGTAAAGATCCTAGAGTCGATAAGGGTGTTTGTTATATTACACACCTCTGACCATGTACATTTTTGTATAGAATACTGTTACAAACAACTCCTAACTCTGAATTCAGATATGTCAAAAGAGCAGCCACCCACGGAGGCAGTGGCACTGGCTAGACACCTTATCACCCATTTCCATCACCAACTGCGGTTTAGCACTTTCTTACAGCAAGAACCAGCTTTGAAAAAGGAACAACCTTTTAGCATATCTACTCTAATTCCTCACAGGAAAGCAAAATCAGGCTGTCTAGTGAAATTCACATGTGTCGGACAGAGTAACTACTCCCCTGAGATTAGGGTCATCTTTGAAAACCACGTATCAAACTGCACAAAACGAACATTTGCTGTTGTATAATGGAGATCCCACACCATCTAAGCCTCAGCCCAAGTTGCCTATCACCAGATGTCCGATGAGTTCCTCATTCTCCTCCCTCCCTATTTGAAGTCTCTATTGTGGAGGGGGAGTCTTTAGGTTACCGACAACGTCAGGAGAGATAAATAAGACCATATAAGTGCTGGGATGCAGGCAAGGTGACCGTCCCTTTAACTTTCCATGCCAAATTACCCTCTTTGTCTTTGACAGGATAGACTTGCTGGTTGTATGGGACGATTTCCAGACTGTGAGGACTGGCTTAATACATAATGTGCGTACTGTGCAAGCACACACTGGCCAAACACCCTAGCTGAAAGAGCAAGCTCCAGGTTCAGTGGGAGACCCTGTTTTGAAACATAAGGTAGAAATGTGACTGAAGGAGATATACAGATGTCAACTTCTGGCCTCCACATGGGCTAGTATGCAAGATCACACCTGTGTGTTCATATGCCAAACACAAATACACACAAAGGACAATTTCCTCTTTCACTCAAGAAGTCAACAAGCTCTAACATTTCCCTTATATCCTTGCCATTGAGGATCCTACATTGTTTCTCCTGACACATTTTCTATGCTGCTGTTCAGAAGCCCAAACGCACCTGGAGTGTGTCTGCCATCAGTAAGTGTCAGAACCGTGGAGATCTGAGTGCCAGGAGAAGCTAAGGCACAACTAGCAGAGACACAGCTGATGTTAGTTCATGACAGCTGAAAAAAAAAAAAATCCCATCTTATCCTGAACATGGTGTTAGAGACTGACGTTTGCCACGGTTCATGATGGCCTCCCTCTACACTCATGTAGATCCTTTTCCCTTCTTGTTTCTTTTCCTGTTAAGCCCAAAGGCCCATTGCAAACTGAAGCCGTACCTGATAACAGCAATGCTCAGTGTTTGGTCACAAACCTAAGCAACAGAGAAGCTCAGTGGATCCCTTCCTCCCCACCACACACCCTTCCCATCATTATAGTCTATCTCTAGGTGAGAACACCCATACACTCCACATTCCAATCCTTCTAGTGTGCAGTACCCTAGAAAGGCCTGGACAACAGCATGGATGCACTCTCAGAGCTGGGGAACATCTCTTGGCCACCTTGAGTGACAAAAGACTATTCATTCCAACCTTCCAGCTCAACAGGGATCTAGTCACAGAATTATCCAAAGAACCAAATCAATCTTTTGACTAAGAGCAAAGGAAGAAGAATCAGTTCCTCCAAGGTGATGTTGGATGCTTCATGACTGTTACTGTTGTGTATCAGTTTCCTCTGAGATCAAAACATTCCATCCTGCAGGGAAGCTCCTTAAGGGAGGTAAACAACTCAAAATAGTGTCAGGAAGTTCCTGAAACTGACTAGATTCTCCAGGCCCCTCCCTGACAGAGTAAGTAATAAAAGCTGAGAGTCCCTTTCAGAAAAATAGAGTCAAGTTGCAAAGAAGACTCAGGAGAACCGCTGCAAAGACTCTGAAAGCAGAGCAGCTACCTGGAAGACACAGGAACCATCGGAGCTGCCTGGAGGAGCTTTAGACCAGAGTCACTTGGAAAGGACACTCTCCAACCCGCTGAGCACAGGCTGTGCACTGTGCTCCAGGATCTCAGCTTTTGTGAGCTGTCACCCATCCTGGGATGCATACTGATGATGCAGCTGGTTTTGAGTACTTTCTGCTCCTATAAGTAATTCCTCACCCACACTCCTGTAAGTAACCCCAATAAAACTCACTGGTTCTCCAAGTCAGACTTTGGTGGTATCGATACTTTGTCATGGGACCCCTATCTGGGGTGAATGAACATGTGTGTTGCACCTCTCCAGGAAAAGTTTTGTCATGTAACAGTTACCCAAAAGAAGTACCTTTACATATGGCACTGGATCGGGGCATGGGTGCTACTGTTTCAAATGAGAGAGGGTTCCAGGGAGGCTTCTTCCAGTAGATATTGCCAGAAAGAAGTCAGGGGCTTTATGTAACCTTGTAGAAATGCCAGGTTTTCCAGACTTCAGGCACCTTCTCCCCAACCTTCCTCTAGAGTAACCAACTGTCAAGAAGCCAGATAAATCTTCCTCAGCAGTGACATGGGATGGTGGGGAGGAAAGAGATACCAGTTTTAGATAATGTGGTTGGAAAGAAAACGGCTCCCAAAGGGAGTGGTAGTGATGAGAGGTGTGGCCGTGTTGGAGGAAGTGTGTCACTGTGGAGGTAGGCTTTGAGGTCTCATATATGCTCAAGCCATGCCCAGTGAGACAGACCACTTCCTGTTGCCTGTAAGCCGAGATGTAGGTCACTTGGCTGCTTCTCCAGCACCATGTCTGCCTGCATGCTACCGTGTCCCATGATGATAATGGACTAAACCTCTGAAAATATAAGCTACCCCAATTAAATGTTTTTCTTTATAAAAGTTTCTATGGTCATGGTGTCTCTTCACAGCAGTAGACACCCTAACTAAGCCACAAGTTGGTACCAGGAACTAGGGTATTGCTGTGATAGGCCTGACTATGCTTTTGTTTGGAGGAATTTGGACTTTGGGAGTTTGGATTAGGAGAGCAGCAGAATGCTTTAAGTGATGATTAATGGGCCTTACCAGGAGAAGCATGGAAGACAGTGGTGCTAAGAGTGATTTGAACTGTGGGGGGCTGGCTCAAGAGGGTTCAGAGGAGAAGAATTTTAGTATGCCTAGAGATTGATCTTGAGATATTTTGGTGAAGAAAATGGCTGCTTTTTGCCCATTTCCAAAGAGTCTGCCTGAGGCTAAAGTGAAGAGTTTTGGATTAAATCCCCTGGCAGAGGAAATCTCAAAAGAACCTAGTATTTACTCTGTTATATGGTTATTACTGGTCACTCTTATACAGATTTATAATGTGAAAGAGGAAGAAAATGTACAATTTGAGGAGGAAAGGAGCACCAGGAAGTGGAATGAAGCTAAGCCCAGTGTTCAAGGAGATAAACAGATTAAGGAACGTAATAAAAGGAGTGGTGACCTCAGGGCAAGATCCTACCCAGCTAAGTTTCCAACTTGTAAAAAGGAACTAAAGAAAAGCTTAGAGTTGGGTGTGGTGGTGCATGCCTTTAATCTCAGCACTGGGAAGGCAGAGGCTGGTGTATTTCTGAGTTTGAGGCCAGTCTGTTTCACAGAGCGAGTTCAAAGACAGCCAAGCTTAGACAGTGAAAGTAACCATCAAAAGCAGAAAGCTAGTGAAGATGTAATTGAATGAGGAAACCATGTTCCAGCCCCAGTAAGCAGCAGAACTTGGCAGTTTTGGCCATGTGGTTCTGGCTTTAAGGATAGAAGAAAGGAGTTATAGAATATTCCTCTGCAGCTAAGGAAAGCCACGGAGGCCAGGCATAAGGCAGGGATGTCCTTGAATGGAGGCCTAGAGAGGCTGTTACATGAAGCTGTGAAGGTAAAGCCTGGATCGCCTTTGAAACCCCAAGATGTTGGAGAGTCATGGGATACTTGCCAAGGAGAACTGTTAACAGGGAGTGGAACCAGCCCAAGAGAAAGAAGTGTGCCACAGTCAACAAAGTAGTAGTTGGAGATTTGAAGACAATTTTAAACATCAGTCATGGAGCTGTAGAGTTTGGAGTTTGCCTAGCTGGTGTTCAGTCTTCTTTGGTTCAGTATTTCCTCACTATGCTTCCTTCCTTACATTTTGGAATGGTAATGTATATCCTGTGCCACTATATGTTGGAAGTATGTGATCTGCTTTTTTATTTTGATTTAGTGGGGGATTACAGTTAAGAGATTGCATGAGTCTCAGAAGAGAATTTGAACTTTTAAATAAGTTTGAGACTATTGTAGACTTGGGGATTTTGAAGTTCGATTGAATACATTTTTGCATTATGATTTGGCTACAAGCCTTTGGGGGGTCAGGGAATGGAATGTGATGGTTTGAAAGAAAATGGCCCCCAAAAGGAGTGGCACTAATGGGAGGTATGGCCTTGTGGGATTAGGTGTGGTCTTGTTGGAAGAAGTGTGTCACTGTGGGGGTAGGCTTTGAGGTCTCATATATGCTCAAGTTATGCCCAGTGAGACAGACCACTTCCTGTTGCCTACAAGCCAAGATGTAGGTCACTTGGCTACTTCCCCAGCACCATGTCTGCCTGCACACCACCACGTCGAACAATGATGATAATGGACTATACCTCTAAACTGTCAGCAAGCCACCCCAATTAAATGTTTTCCTTTATAAGAGTTTCCATGGTTGTGGTATCTCTTCATAGCAATAGAAACCCCAACTAAGACAGATAAGTTTGTAAACTTTTTAGCACTCACCTGGCCAAGACATTGTAAACAGAAAGAGGGTCCTGCAGAGCTTTTTTCCACAGATGCACATAGGTCCGATTCAATCCTGTGTGTTCTGGGCATGCATTCAAAATTTCAGAGGGAGCCACACTGAAATCTTTTCAAAGGCTCTCATGACACTTTCTACTCTCTGAGCTGGAACCTTTGTACCAACATGTGAATGGAGTATTTCAGCTAATGGTCACTATTACAATCACAAGGAAATTTGTCTGTGTTGTATGAACCACTTTGTAGGATTCTTGCTCACTTTCTCAACTCCTCTACTTTAGCTGGAAGGTTTCTCCAATCCTGCCTGGCCCTGTGGTCAGAATGAACCTCTCCCTTCTGTGCCCTGCAGCTACTTGGTCCCAAGTAAACACACAGAGGCTTATACTATTTACAAACTGTATGGTTTACGGCAGGCCTCTTGCTAGCTAGCACTTATATCTTAAATTAACCCATTTCTATTAATCTGGGTTTTGTGGCTTACCAGTCTGCTGGCATGTTTTTCCTTCAGTGGCAGCTGACATCTCTCTAGACTCCACCTTTCTCTTTTCTGCCTCTCTCAGATTTCCTGCCTGCCTCTAAGCTGTCTTGCCATAGGCCAAAGCAGCTTATTTATTAATCAATGGGAACAATATATATTCACAGCGTACAGTAAGACATTGCCCAGCATCTACTAGACATTTGTGAATCAACCCAGTGACAATGATCAGTGAGTGCTGTGGGATGTCTTTCTATATGCTGTGAATATGTGTTGCTCCCATTGGCTAATAAATAAAGCTGCATTGACCTATGGCAGGGCAGGATGGAGCCAGGTGGGAAAATCCAAGAGAGACAGTGAGAGAAGAAAGGAGAGTGGAGGGAGATGCCAACCCGCCGTTCAAGGAGCAACATGTAATGGCACACAGGTAAAGCCACAGAACATGTGGTGATACATAGATTAATAGAAATGGGTTGAATTAAATTATAAGAGCTAGCTAGTAAGAAGCCTGAGCCATAGACCATACAGTTTGTAATTAATACAAGCCTCTGAATGATTATTTTATAAGCAGCTATGAGACTACAGGGCCAGGTGGGATGGGAGAAACTTCTGGTTACAGACCAGTGTCCCTGGACCTGAGCATTTTATGTAGAATAGCTCTTGCTCTATGGTTAGACAGTTTGTCTCAGTGTGTTTGCAGTCCTTTTGGTTCATATCTGCATTGTTCTGTGAACCTTCAACATAGGCCAACAAATTCCTCTAAGCAAAAGCCTTGGGTCCAATTGACATTGTAGGTCTGGTTACAAGATGGCTTTCTGTAAGAGGGAAAAAAAGGAGCCATAAATATGTTGCCTAGCACAAGTTGGTTGAAGGTTTCCCATTTTGTGTGATAGGTACATTGATATTTCTACCTTTTCAGTCATACTGATTGGCAGATGCCTATAGAACAATGGGGCATCCACTATGCAGACACCAAGGAAGTAGGGCCAGATGGTTTTTCTCTGGAGCATTAGACATAGAAAGCCAAGCCTTCCCACCCTAGGTCCCCAAGGGGGCAGCACACCAGGCATTTTTGTGTTGTGTAGTGACTGATACGTGGGTGTGGGAAGAAATATAAATCACTGTCCACTCTTTTATGAGGACTGGGAGATCAAGAAAAATTAAGTATCGTACAATGCCACTACTAACCCGAAAAATCATGATGGGAAGTCAGAGCTACTTAATCTTATGCCTGTCTTCATGGCATGACCAGGTGACCCATCTTCACAGGGAATCTTGACTTGTCAAAATCTGACTTTACTAGTAGCCTTTACAATTGATCTTTTCCAATGTTTTGGTCATTGACTTGGCCAGTGAGCTGGGAAAGTGACCAGCTGTCCATGAAGAATAGCATCTTGTGTCATATCACACAATGTGAAACTTACCTTCCTGGAACTGTCTAAATCAAGATGCTTTGAGGTCAAACACAGACTAATCAAAATAAAGATTATTTATTGAAGAAATGTACCAATTTTTTTTTAAACCCAGAGGTAATTTATTCTTCAGTTACCCCTGTTCTCCTGTATTATTATACTGCTTTCCCAAGAAGATGTGAAAATCCTGATTCTGTACCTGTGACCTGATTTGAAAGCAGTGTTCTTACAGATGATCAATTAAAGATGCTATCCCCGGGTTTAGCCTTAATCCCATATAAGTGTGTCCTTATGAAGAAGCAAAGTTCTAGATGGGCAAAATGGCTTAGCAGGTAAAGGCACCTGCCTCCAGGCCTGACAGTGTGTGCAGTCTCTGGGATCCACAAGGTGGAAATAAGAACTGACTCCCACATGTTTTTCTCTGACCTCAGCACATGTACTGTGACCCATTTGCTCCACAAATTAAATAAAGAGCACATAAATACATAAATAAATGTAAATTTTGCAAAGAAAAGCTGTGGAACTGTGTGGAAGGACTGGGGAGAATGCCATGTGTGGTGGGGATTGAGGTGCTGAGTCTAAACACTAAGGAATAGCAAAGGCTGCCTCATGTCCACCAGAGAACGAGAGAGATGCATGGAATGGATTCTTCCTCACAGCACTCAGATGGTACCAATCCCATTGACACCTTCATTTCAGAGTTCTAGCCTCTAGAGACATTAAGTGTCTGTGGTTTAAGTTACTTCATCTGTGCTACTCTATACAGCAACCCCAGGAACAAAAAGGAAACAACACTTCAAGGAATAAAGGATGCAGATCATCTTTTGTAAGTTACTTCACATGTTGTTGTTGATACTGGCTGAAGGCAGCTCTGAGGTCACAGGCCTTCTCTAGACCAAGTCACTAGTTGTGGTTAATATCTGACCATTCCCACAAACATTCATGTGCTTTATTTAGCCTTGGTCTCTAATGTAGCTATATTCAGAAATAGGTCTTCAGAAGGTGATTGGAGCATGGGCTGACCCCATGAGCGAACTAATTTATTGATAGATTTATAGCTTAATAGACAATTAGGAGGAACTCTGGGAGGTGGGGTCCAGATAAAGGAAGTAGGTTATCAGGGTGTGCCTTTGAAGGTCTGTTGTTCTTCCCACCCTAGCTGTTAACTCCTCTCTCTTCTTCACCTCCCAGCCACCACATTATGAGCAGTTTTGCTCTGCCGTGTGTTCCTCGACATAGTGGCATTAAGAAAACCCCCTGAAATCTAGGCCCAAGAATAAACTTTGCCCCTTTAAGTTTCCCCATTCAGGAAGTTTTCCACAGTGATGGGATGTTAACACAGCATCCTTGATGACATGAAAAAGAACTACATTTGTTAACATCATTTTATAATGAATCCAAATCTGCTTTTCAGGGGTTCTTTATTTATCCTTTTAAAAAGATTTTATTTTTTATTTTTATTCTTAATTATGTGCATGTGGGAGAAGGTGGAGGGCACGCTTGAGTGCAATGCCCTTGAAAACCAGAAGATGGCGTAGGATCTCCTGGAACCACAGCTACAGGTGGTTGTGAACCAACCACAGGGGTGCTGGGAACCAAACTTGAGTCCTCTGCAAGAGCGGTGAGCTCTCCTAACCCCTGAGATAGCGCCTCCGCCTGAGGAGGGTCTTTAAATATCCTCTATCATTTAACTTTCCCTTTAATTATTACTTGATAGCTACTCCCACCCCTGGGACTTCAGGGACGGCTCAGTGACAGAGATCAAATGCTACTCTGAGAACCTGAGTCTAATTGTCCACACCCATAGCAAGTAGTTCATAACTGCCTGTATTTCCTGCTCCAGGGGATCCAATTTCCTCTTCTGCCCTTGGAAGGGCATTCATATGCTTGTACCTCCACATAGATACACATATAGCCACATAACTAAAAATAAAATAAATCTTTAGAAAAGTCCCTAGAACTTATTATTGTGCTTGATTTTTAACTAAGTTTCCTCTCGATGAATGAGGTTTTAGTTTGTGGAATAAATCTCTACCTGGCCTTATTTTGAAAGCATAAGAAAATGATTTATGTGGGACATACTAGGAACTTTATAAATATCAAATGAATGAATTACAGAAGAGGCATACCTACACAAGCCAGCAGACTTCATAGCAGGTAGAATTAATTTAGGAACTTTCTAGAATGAGAGCCAGGAGATAGGGAGCAATGCTCCGAAATGCTGTCATCTTGAAAGGACAGGGTCATTGCAATCCTAAGCACACAGTGCTATGGGTACCTGCACAGGCCCACACAAAGTCTGGCCTTTTAACATTCCGGGGAGGACGGGGGAACTGTCCATGAGGCCCCACTCTCTGCTGAGGAGCTATGGCCAGTTGGTGGCTGCCAGGGGAGGTGGTGGCCACTTTCCTCTGTGATGCAGCCATTAGTAAATGGTGCATGCTCCAGTAAATAACCTCCTGCTCAAATTCATACAGGCTAAATGGGCCAACAGCAGCCAGGAAGGGAGGCAGGGAAGGAAGAGTCGGATTAGCTGTGAGGAAGAATGGGTTCAGAGAGCAATGAGGGGTGAATATAATCACAAGATAATCACAATACATTGAATGTACATGTGAATTTTCAAAAAATAAAATAGCTAGAATGGAGACAGTTTGGAATTTTCTAGATTGCTCCAAAGTGGGTGGGAACTATCTTGTGGTATTATTAGATTGTATACTAACAAAAACAATACCAACAAAGTGTAGTGAACAAGCTTGTGACACTCCTGCATTCTTGCATGGAGGTTAGAGAAAAATAGAGGAGTTGTATAATTATATGATCTCCAACAGCAAGTAGAAAATTACACAATAGAGGCTAGTATGTTTACCTGACTCAAAGATCCGAAGAGACTAAATTATATATGCTCCTCAGAGAGGTTTATGGGAGATGACCTGAGGGGACTGAGATAGACAGTGTCTGAATAGGCAAGGGTCGGCCAGTGCCTCTGTGGCACACTTCTGCCTGCCAGCACAATATGCTTCGCAAACAGTATTTCCAGCCACACTATCATCATAGGCTGGATGCCTCAGGCTGCACAAATTTCTCTCTCCAGAAGCTTACAAGTCCTATATGAAGGTGGAGACCCTGTGGCTCCTGGTGAAGGTGTGAAGATGTATAGATTCCCATATGTCCTCATCTGGGGTGCAGAGAAAGGTGTCTTTCTTTGGTTTCTTCTAAGTTTACTGGCAGTTAGAATCCTCATTATCTAATCCCATGCCCATCAGATACCAAGACACTGAGGATTTAGTTTTGGAGGGCTAAAACTGTGTGGTAGCATTCTCGGCACCAACATATTCAATGACAGTCTAGGCTAACTGAAGATAAATGGTGGAAACTAGAGACTAAAATATAAAAATACGTCTGTGTATGTGACGTGTGTGTATGTGAGAAATGCATGTGCTTTTGTACATAGTTTATTCCATTAAGCCCTTATTTAAACAATTTTCAAGAAAATTAGCAAATCTTCCTGGGGTTTTCCACTAATGTTTCCTGATTCTGCTTCTTAGATAATGAAAAGTCACATAAAGGCGTCCAGAAGCCACCAAGCACGTGCCAGCTGGGGTGCGCCACAACAAAGAACAAACATGTGATGGGGAGATGGGAAAGATAGAAAAACAGAGCGGTGCATGCGCTAGGGAGAGAGGAGGAACTGGAGATGCCATGGCAGTGACAGGTGAGAGAGCTCGCTGAGGTCGACATGATGTCATTGCCCAGTAGGGCTGGTGGGATGGTGTGCAACAGCCTGGCGCCTACCCAGACACAGACTCAGCCCCCCACCCCACCCCAACCTGCTGCCCAGCTGTGGGATCCCCTGGCTCTGGGCAACTATGGAGGCCTGAGATCAGGAAAGGCTCACTTTCTGGACTGGACCCCTCGAAGGACCACTGATGCCCCCGGAGACCATGTTAGCATAGGCCTGTGCTGCTGCCCCACACCACGATGAAGCCTGAGGTCCATGTGGACATAGGCAGTCTGCTCTGCTGCCCAGTGCCTTGGTGATGTCCTCGGGCTTTGCTGCCTCCGGGAGACATGCTGATGTGAGTGACATGTGCGACCATGTTGAGGCTTGTGCAGCCGCCAAGAGCCATGAGTGCGTCAGTGGTCCTGATACAGTCAAGGGCTGTGTGGATGTCTGCAGCCGTGTTACCACCAAAGCCCATGTGGATGTCAGATGCCGGTGGTCTGGGCTGCCACCTGAAGCCATGTTAATGTCTGTAGGTGCAGCAGAGCAGCCCTGCACCTCCCTGGCCCACAGCACTGAGGTGCAGGCGAAGGAGAGCTAGTCCCACCCAGTTCCCACCACCCTGGGGCTTTCCTCAGCTGATGGCTTCTGGCATGGATATAGGCTGAGAAAGACTTATCCTACCTTGGGGTACTGACCACTAGGAATTTAACCACATGATCCAATGATTATATGGACAACACAAAATGGGGGGGGGGATTATAGGGAAGGTAGGCAGACTGGGAAGTGAGTGCAATACATGAGGTGAGATCCAGAAATAATCAATAAAAAATTTTTTTTAAGTTGTATTGGATTGAACTAAGTTTTAACCAAGAGCTTTGCTTTTAGGCCAGTGGTTCTCAACCTGTGGGTCACATATCAGAAATCCTGCATATCAGATATTTACATAGTTATATTACAGTTAATAACAGTGGCAAAATTATAGTTATGAAGTAGCAACAAAATAGTTTTATGGTTGGGGAGGTCACCACCACATGAGAACTGTATTACAGGGTTGCACTGTTAGGAACATTGAGAACCATGGCTTTAGGCAAAGTCAAAGACATGAAAGAGTACTATTGGAAAGCAACGCAGACTTGGGTCCCCAGCCCTCCAGTTTTAGCCTTCCCACACTCCTTTGCCATCATTCCATGTCATCCACTCAACCCCTGGCCAACTCAGGGTCTTGGGGTTCAGAGGCCCATCTAGGATTACAAGATAAAACACAGGATGCCTAGTTAAATACAAATTTCAAATAAGTTTAAAATTACAAAACTTTACCAGCAATGTATACCAAATTTAGTAAACTTTTACTAAAAGGCATTTGTTGTTAATGTATCACCACTTTATTCATATCTGAGTGCCTTGGTGGCTTAAATGTCACTTCCTCAAAGAAAGCATTCTGAAGACCCATTCTAAAGCAAGTCACTCTGTTGGTCTTCAGACTACACTGTTGTTTGCTGTCTCCTCAATCACACTGATGGTTTGTGTGTATGCCTCTGTATTTACTTGATCTAAGTCTGCCTTCCCCATGAAGCTGAGCATCATTGTGCTTTTGTTTGCTATTATGCTATTGAGCCTGTGACATTTATTAGATATTCAGTATGTGTTTGACCATTGACTAGATGTGTGAATGAATGAATGAGCCGGGGAAAGTCTTATGTAGAAAAATGTCATGTTTTATTTCTAATTAATGTGTTTGGCTGGATATCTGACGACTCCATAGATTTGCCGGAAAAGAGATCCATCAAAGAGTTAATGGAATTTTCAGAGAATCTGTTGAGAGTTGCATTGTATCTCCTTAGATCATGCAACACACGGCTGTATTTATAAAGGTGGTCAAAGAATTCTTTATTAACCGTAGCCTTGTCTAACATAGTGAATCTGCCCTTCAGATTGCTGTTCCTATTCTACAGTAGAATTCTGAACTGATGTCATATTCTTCAATTCATTTGTTTAAAATGTTCAGATTAAACCAAGCCACGCCCCGGTTATTAATTGGAGAATGAGTTACAAATGGTTTACTTACTGAATATTTAAACCCAACACCCATGGGTTAAAATGTGTTTTAACATAACATACAGTGTTTTTAAAGGAGAAAATCATTGTAGTACTTCATCTTTAGATTAGGTTCACTTTAGCTGTAAGGAACTAAGCAGCCAGGGATCGGGAAGGCTGTAAAGTGCCTGAGTCTGGATCCTCAGCACCCACATGAAAAATGGGAATGATTGCATGCCCCTCTAAGTCTATCATTGGGGGCAGAGCCAGGGGCTCCCTGGCCTTCCGGCCGCCACACTCACATGTACTCACACGTGCATGTTTATACATACAATCTATATGCAACAGTAAATTTTAAAAAGAGCTAAGCAGCCCAAATGGCTTAAACTTTCAGAGAAAACACAATTAGATCATACGCACAAAAACTGCCGAAGACTGTAATCCCACTGGTAGCTCTAGCAGTAAGGATGTCTTCTCCTTGAGACAGCAGCACAACATTCTGGCTGACTCCTGGGGTTTCTTCTAGTGATGCAGCCCAGTGCTAAGTTTTGGATCACAACCATTGCTCAAAGAACAGAATCAGAGTAGTTAAGTCAGAGCTGAGTCAAATGTAGATGGTAGCTTCTCAGCCATCTAGAGGAAAGATTAGCAGCTTTATTTGCTGCAGAATGTTTGGATTTCATTTCTTTCTAGCTTTGCAGCCATGTGACTAAAGTTATATATGGTGTGTGTGTGTGTGTGTGTGTGTGTGTGTGTGTGTGTGTGTATTATTCAACAATTATCTTAATACACAGCCTTCCTTCCTTCCTTCTTTCCTTCCTTCCTTCCTTCCTTCCTTCCTTCTCTCTCTCTCTCTCTCTCTCTCTCTCTCTCTCTCTCTCTCTCTCTCTCTCTTTCTCTCTCTCTTTCATTTACATTGATGTTCTGCCTGGCTGCATATCTGTGTGAGGGGCATCAGGTCCCCTGGAACTGGAGTAACAGTCAGTTGTGAGCTGCCATGTGGGTGCTGGGAATTGAACCTAGGTCCTTTGGAAGTACAGTCAGCGATCTTAACCACTGAGCCATCTCTCCAGCCCCACAGCTATTCTTTTTTAAAGACACTATTATTTATGTGTATGTGTATTTGAGTGTGTGTATGTGCGCCATGTGATACCATCAGAGACTAGAAGGAGGAGCTGGAGTTTCTGGAATCTGAGCTGCAGGTGACTGTTAGCTGTCATGTAACTAACTGACTTAGGTGCTGGGAACTGAGCATGGTCCTCTGCAAGAGCAGCATGTGTTTTTAGCTGCTGAGCCATTTCTCCAATCTCATATATAGTGGACTGATTTTTTTTTTGTTTCTTTGTTTTTTTATTTTATTTTATTTACTTATGCACATATCCTTTATTAACTGTAATGACTCAGGAACTGTTTATGTAGAAATGGAGATGTTTGGGCTTTTTCTATCCAGACTCAAGATGCAGCTCAAAAAAAATTATAAAGAAAAGGGGAGGTTAATATTCCTCAGTCTCTTTAATTTAATTTTATTTTTAATGTTTATTTATTTATTTATTTATTTATTTGTTTGTTTATTTATTTATATATTTTTTGTCGGAGCTGAGGACTGAACCCAGGGCCTTGAGCTTGCTAGGCAAGTGCTCTACCACTGAGCTAAATCCCCAGCCCCTTTTAAAATGTTTTTAAAAATAAAAATAAAAGTAAAACCAAATGCCAGGTAAATAATAATCCCTCACCTTAGTTTATTTTAATGGCCTTGATATTGAAACACACTATTTGGTAGCATTTAATTATTACAGAATATCACACACATACATACATACACACACACACACACACACACACACACACACACACACACACATACACTCTAAAGATCTCCATTTCCACTCTCTGACTCTCTGTTTTTAGCTGTCAATCTTCATTCAATGTAGTACTTTTTTTTTTTTTTCGAGACAGGGTTTCTCTGTGTAGCTTTGTGCCTTTTCTGGAACTCACTCTGTAGACCAGGCTGGCCTTGAACTCATAGAGATCCGCCTGGCTCTGCCTCCCGAGTGCTGGGATTAAAGGCTTGCACCACTGCTGCTGCCTGGCTCAATGTAGTACTTTAAAGGACTAAGCATAAGTGAAAATAGCCAGGTGTAGTGGTGCATGCTTTTAATTCCAGAGGAAGGAGGCAGAGGCAGGCGGATCTCTGTGAGTTCGAGGCCAGCCTGGGCTATATAGTGAGTAACAGGACAGCCAGGGCTAAAGAGACCCTGTCTCCAAACAAAGAAGAATAAGGGAAATTCTCATGTAGCCACTGAAGTTATTTTCCATCCATCTTCTATAGTTTCTCGTGTGTGTGTGTGTGTGTGTGTGTGTGTGTGTGTGTGTGTGTGTATACAAAAATATGTTAACTGTGCTAACTCGTGCTGGAAAAGTTAGATTAAGTCCAGGCTGCAGTCTGCAGCTTAGATGCAGCATCTCAAACCCACAGGTCTATGCTCTAGTGTTACGTTTTAGATTAGTCACAAGTTCAGTATTTCTCCAGATATTCCCACAGATGCCAATTACAATAAATATGGAAGTGGTGTGTGGCTTCAGGTCACTGCAGAGTTGGTTCAAAGTTCCAAAGCAGTTTGGAAACTGCATCCACCTGCTTAGCATAAGCACGGAAAAAAATTTAACCAAAAATACAAGCAAAACCAAACCAAACCAAACCAAACCAAACCAAACCAAACCAAACCAAACCAAAAACAAACCTTTAAGATTATGTAATAGTTTTCTAGCCAGACAAGCTGGCTTTTTATAAAAATAACCACAGAGCAAATTATTATACTGGCTGTGGTGTACTGGGAAGCATTATAGTTCTCTGCCAGTCCTGGACAGTAGCTTAGTGCCACAGGAAGGAATATCACATAACTTGACTTCTCTGGGTTCACATCTTTGTCGTGATAACAGCCACTCTTCACCTACAAATTCCTAATCCGAGATGCAGAAGTGGAAGGTGTTTGGCAACTGAGGCAACTTGAAAATGCATGCTTTGAGGTGTGCTTTGTAGCTCATGACAGACATTTGCTGTGGTAGTGAGCTAACTACAGGATCAAATTAGGTAACGTCCTTGCTATAGCCTGCCCGTGGAAGCTGGCTACCGTTGATTTAAGTGGTTTTGGAAAAAAATCAGTACCTGAGATATCTATCTAAGTAAAATATAAGAAATACATCAAAGGTATGGAGGAGAGGGAGGGCGGGCAGAGGGAGGGACAGAGGGAGAGAGGGAGGGAGGGCAAGAGAAAATATGGAGAAAAATCTTTAATTTTATAGAGAGGAAGCATTGTTTTTCTTTGCAGATTAGCAAATAAATTTAATGTGACTGTGCTACTATTTTTGCTAAATTCAATGGCTGCTTGAAACATGAATATGTGCTGACGTCTCTTTTTTAAAATTTAATTTATTTTATTAGCAATGCATTCATGTAGTTCAAAACAAACACTGGCTGGCGTATAACAAAAGGTCTTTTTTTTTGTCTCTTTCCACTCCATTCCCAATCCTTCTTCCATGCCTCTTTTATTTTCTTTCAAAGTTTTCACGATTTTCTTTATATTTAAACACAATGCGTCAGCACTTTTGCAAATACGCATGAGAAGAGAATCTAAACCAAATTGTAACTAACACAAAGCATCGGTCAAATCTTTGAGTTTCCTAGTTGTTGGGCCATCTCACTAGCTCTAGTCTTTTGATTTCAAAATTAGGATTCTATGCTAAAATATTTTAGATTATAGGCATGTCTGTGTAAAGTTAATTATTTTTCCATAGGAAGTAAATAAAGTTGGGTTGTTGCAAAGTTTTGAAGATGATTTTTCTCGCTAGGTGGCACTCATGTGCCTAGAGGTCTCAGAGTGAGTAGCCTGACCATCTGCAGATCACCAAGCCTTGAGTGGTTACCATGGAGACCCCCAATATCACACACAGAGCCGAACTTCAGTATTTCCTTCCCTCTGAAGAATGTCTCTTCCGGTCATGTTTTTGTTCTGTGCTGTATGTAACCTTGTGAGTAAAGAGAAAGCATTGCTTTGTTCTCATTTGTCCCTAAACTGAATTGTGTAAGGTTTGTGTCCAGGGGAGATGGGACCTGTGGGCCGCTGCTTTGACTTGCCGGACAAAGCCTGAGGAAACTGGAAGGTGCTCATCACCCAAGAATGATTTGGAAGGTGTCTTTCCCTTTTCTCTGAAGACCTGCAGTCCACCACACAACAAGGAAGCTTTAAAAATCCTTTGGTGGTATTCCCTTTCTAGGTACAGAAATGGCCACTGTATAATACCATAAAGGGGCCAAAGTGATTTATCCATTCAGACTACTCCTCATGTAGTGACCCCAAGATAACCTAGGCATTTTCCTTTTGACACTCAACCAGCTCAAAAGAGTCAAGCACTCCAACAGACAAGCAGAAGGGAAAAGAATTCAGTCAAGATAAAGGAGCTATATACTGGCTAACTTTTGTTAGCTATATTTTATATCAAAACACAGGCTTTCACATATTAGTTCACCGGTTATTACCCCTTTGTGTACTGGCTGCCATGGATGCAATGATGGTTTAGACAAAATCTGTGTTCAAACCTGATGGGAAAATGGACTTCATCCAAGATTTCCCATCAGCCCCTTCCTCCTCACAGGAACCACTCCAGTCAGCCTGAGGAGCTTAATATACATCAGCCCTTTGTTTTCTGTGATCTGTATCAAAGTGCCCTTCATATTTCCCACTTCCAGAATATTTCCTAACTCAGATAATGCCCTTCCATAAAATAGTATGTTGTGCTCACAGCTCATGACTTTTGAGTGTTTGTGTCACTGTAAGTTGGGGACAACCTCAACTCATGTGGGTACGATTTCGTCTGCTTGACATTTCTCTGACCTCTGAAAAGCAGGCTCTGTTGACCTCTCGTGCAAACAGTGTGGTCTCAGGTCTCATTTACTGAAATGCCCCTCTAGTGGTTAAAACACAATAATAGTAATAAAAAAAAAAAAAAAAAAGCTTGTTGCAGAAAATAGAAAATTCTGTGGGAAAGATAGAACAAGCAAGTTGGAGGGCATCCACTAATCCTTTGGGGGGGATGGGGTCCAGTAGGAAAACTAATCACATGGGGAATCCTCCATTGGGTACCTAGGATCGTGGTGATTATACAGTGAAGGGTTTGCACCTCCAGTTTCCAGAGACCATGAGAAAGTGCCGAGTCTAGATTCCTGTTCCCGAAAGTCAGGGGATAATGTGGGGAAACTCAACACCCTCAATCACCTAATGTTTTCTTACAGTTTCCTTTTTCTTGATGCCTCACCCAGAAAGTGGGGGATAACAGAAACTTTGTATTCTGTACTCCAGTGGCTCTCCTCAACACGGAGTATGACAAGAGTGTTCTATCTCAGGGCTCCTTGGGCCTGAAGGCACAAGCAAGCTCCTGCAGGGTCCTGTGTGTGCAGGGGTGGACGTTGGTGAAGCACAAGGGAAAGGCCCCTGAGAAGAAACGCACACCTGGCTAGGAGAGACAGGGAGACACTGAAGTCTCAGCACCTGTGTTCTAAAGAAAGGCTGGAGAGCCAGTCACCTGACCTTCCCCCATGCCTGATATACTGAGCCTTGCTCTTGTGTGGTCTGCATGGTTCGAAGGTGACAAAATTCCATACCTGTGAAGACTTGAAGGGAGGGCTCACAGGGCGCCCCTGTCCCTGCTTTCCCCCAGCCTTGGGCCATTCTCCGGCTGCACACAAGGAGTGTTCTGCAGTGCCTGAGGAGGAAAGTGGACCAGCCTTCCTTACAAATGACCATACCTTCCCAGCATTTCTTCTCTAGTTGCATCTCTTTGAAACTGGCCAAGTTTAAGTGACTATCTATCCACACTCAATAAATCTCCTTTGCACATGACATATCGCTTCAACCACCCATGTACTTATCTCAAATAAAAAAGGCCACAGTGGAGATGCTGTGGCAATCATTTCCTTTGGCCATCAAACTCCAAGTACCTAATTATTATTTATTGGGAACAGCAGGACAGCATGGCATGTCTATAGTAAGTGGATGTGTAAAGATGGATCTAGAACAGTTTCTCGACTTCAGATGATGTGGTCTGTAAAGGCAGAAAACACGGAGACTTCACAAACAAATCAATGACTCATGGTATGCCATGATAAAGGATCTCTGAGGACAGAGCTACCCGGGAATGAAGTCATACAAAAGGCAAAAGGACTTGACAGGGATCTCAGAGGACAAACAGACGTCTCCACAGACCTGGAGGAACTGTTCCAGGTGGATGATGGTGTGACTAGATGGGCCTTAGTGGAGTCTGTGGAAACTGGAAAAGATGGGCTGTAAGCTGGAAATGTGGACTGAGGCCAGAATGTGGAAGGAAACTAAGGCGCTTGGACCTCATCCTAGTGGTAATGAAGAGATAATGAAGATTTTTAATTAAGGGTTTGGCATGATTAAGTGGTGTTTTAGGGAGATTACTGTGGCAGCAGTGAATTGGAGGGGGAGAAACAAGTAAGAGATTAGTTAGGATGCTATTATAATTACCCGGGCTTGAAGCAGCAGGGGTCTAGGGCAGTGGGAATAGAAAGGAAGGGTGGAGAGAGAGATAGCAGGAGGGGGTGCCAGGACAGTCCTGGAGACTCAGGGATGTGCCAAACAAAAGAAAGCAAGGCCATAGTGAGAGCGGGAAATCAGGCGAGGCCGTTGCAGGGGCAAAAGGTGAAAAGTGACTTGGTATAACTGCACCTCAGTGACTGCAAGGCATGACGTGTGCAGTGGGCAGCAAGCTTCATGAAGATCGAGTCTCGGGGGGCAACCAGGATAGCTACATGGCTGATTGTAGAGACCTCTCTCTTGTAAGTTGACTGACCTCTTTCCTCAGAAAGAACTGCAACCCAGTGACTAAGTGGTTACCGTAGAGTGTGTGTATTTGGGGACGTGTTCCTACATATCAACAGCAAGAAAGAAGGAATCCAGGTCATTTGTTGAATATTTTAAACTTCCAGAAAATGACTTTTTGATAAGTCACCCAAATATTTCAAATGGATATTTTTAAAGGCCAATTTCCCAGATAATAGTCCCAAATGTTTAAATTTCTTCCTTCTGGGAGGCGCAGCTTTATGGCACCCAACACTGTTCAATTACAGTCATTTCCATGTTGACTGTGGTGGGGGCTGTGCAGTCTTCCTGGGACTCTAACCGCTGCAGGACTCTAGGTGAAATGTACAAGAGCTCCCATAATCCTCCTCCTCAAAGGCCCCTCACCTAATTCTCTCATGCAAATTAGCCGGAAGAGAGCCTTCCAGAATTTGTTTATCAGGGAAGTGCATTCTTCTAGCAAAAGGAACCAACATGAAGAGCTATACACATCCTTTAGTGTGTGCCCATGACTGATGGCATGTGGCCACTTGGAATCCCACCAGCACAGATGCCTCCTGGTACTTTGCTTTAAAAGGTAGCACACCGTGCATCAAAATGTGACCATGGTACCAATACAATAGCTGTGAACTTCACCCTCGAGTGTGACACTTGGCAGCTGAAGTGTGACTCAGTGGGCACTGTTGAGTTTTGCTACAAATTCAAGAGCCCAAACAAGCCAGATAGATGAACTATTGCTCAAAAAAAAAAAAAATAAAAAAATAAAAAATAAAAAATAAAAAATAAAAAATAAAAAAATCAGAGAGAGGAGAAACTTTTCTTAAACCTTGAAAAATAAATATTGGGAAAGCACATTCCCACAAGTTGTCCTTTGACCCACACATATGTGGTACAGCGTGTGTCCTCTCACTGCCACAAAACAATAAGTGTTAAATAATGGAAGAAAGAAAAAACCATGTAAGGAGTATAATCTCAGCCCACTCACAGCAACCTGAGTTGGCAGTTTGGTCTTTATTTCCTTCAGAAAAAAAAAAAAAAATACAAAGGTCAGAAACTAATCTTTTTCAGTTGTTCTTGGTTGAAAGTGAATTCCGGATTTGTCTCTTATTAATATGTTGCCCTTTATTGTGTGTCAGAAGTAGAAATGGTGGAGGGCTGGACTGTGACCATGATATATGACTTTCCTGTGCTTTCTTCTCCCTGTTGAACAATTATCATTCCACAAAAGTTAGGTCTGAAAGGGAGGAACGTGCTTTCAAACTGCATGTGTCCCAGTGAACAGTGTTCACCAAGTGATGAGTAATTCTCCCAGCAATGAGCTTGGAAATCCTCAGGCCCAACCATCTCCAAGCCTTCAAAAGTAAGTGTAAGAACTCATGTCTCTGCTGGCAGCTTTCTGCCTGGAAGGAGGGAAGCCCCTCCAATCTTGCTTATGGTTTCACATATGCAAACACGTTGTACTGTGTTTATCATGGTGCCCGTCCTTATGTAACAACTCAGGTCAGAAGAGTGAAGAATCCTACCATGTCTTCCTACTCCAGGGTTAGCCTTAGCCTTCCACACGAAGCTGCAAATGAACTGTTAAAACCTTACTCTTACTCACTGTACACAGACGACAGTCAGACAGGCCCATAGATCACTGTTCTCTTTCTTCCATGGCCTGGAAGGGTTCTGTATTGAGAGGAACTGTAAAGCCCATTGGCTTCATGTTAAATCTGTCCCTGGGTTCAAGAGTGAGTGAGAGTTCAGGAAGTCAAGGTAACAAAAGAATTAGCTCTGTAGAGGATCCAAGTTTGACCATATAGGCTGTGCACCAAACAACCGCTGAGACATGGCTTGAAGTATACTCAGTGCACAGTCACTGGGGGGCAGCCCTGTGTAACTAGGGTGGTGGGAAACAGACCATCAGCCAGGGGATGTTTGATCAAAGGCAAGCGATGGACACCATATCAACAAGGCTTGAGCAAACCAATGTGACACTCACTGGAAAGAATGGACGATGGGGCCGCATGCATGTGAACCAGCTCATTGCCAAGCCTGCTGGAGGATATGTGAGACACCATAGAGTATTTGAATACATTCAGACGTGGAACAAGGGAGGAGAAGCCAGTGTTGAGGTGGGCAAGGGTACATAGTGCTGAGTCAGATAAGCAAGATTTAGAGGGTGAGCAGACAGGTTGTCACAGGAGTGTGTAGGAGTCGGATTCATGCTCAAGGGACTCTGGCCAGCTTGGGCTTGGCAAGCATGGCTCTGGCAGGCCTTGCCCTTCTCCCATTCCCTCTGCCTCGCTAAAAACCATTAGATTATATTCCTAAAGATAGCCACCAACTTCTAGTCCCTTATTTGGTCACTTCCTCCTCGTGAGGCTCACCACCAAGGTCCAGCTATCAAAGTATTGAAGTCCAGCAACCAAAAACCCCCTTTGGCTCACCCGATTAACATGCTCAATTAAAATTCAACACCTAACACAGGGTCTCCCTTTGTATCTTTATAAACTGCTATTTTCGTATGTGCCATGCCTGTCTTCTCTCTATCAAGACAGTCCTTTGTCCTTCTGGGACAAATACCCTGCCCTTCTCCCTTGTTCACTTCCCTTCTCCCTCTTCCTTCCCCATCTTCATCCCTTATCCCTGCCCTCTGACCCTCTGGGCAAATCAATCTCCTTTGTGCTGAGAACTTGGTCTTGGGGTCCTGAGCTGATACTTGCCCTTTTACCTGTTATTTCCTGAGGTGGACATTGTCTACACGGACAATTCACTTTAGGGTTAGTCAATGTAATAACAAACTGAGGAACAGGGCTTATTCATAGACTCCTTGCCTTGACATTTAAGAATTTACACTAGAGATTATACTGTATTTGAAGTGACTGGTATTTTCACTAATGTCATAGTTACTTTAATGTGTCAACAAAGCTAGTCTGAATTGAGGCTGTGACTCAGTTGGTTGAGGACTTGCTAGCATGCATAAAACCCTCACTTTAATCTTCAGCACCAATGAAAGCAGGTATGTCTTACACAGGCTGGTAACTCCATTGTGAGCTGGAGTTGAGAGTAGGAGGATCAGGAGTCAAGGTCATCAAATGATATTCCAAATTGGAGCTGTGGTGAACATTGACATTCATTTGGCTTTAACTAAGAGAGATGACCCTTTGACCCTTGATGTGGCTGGGCCTCTTCTAGTCATCTGTGGTGCTATTGTGTTCCCCAAAATATTGTGCACCCTAATAAATTTATCTGGGGTCAGAGAATGGAACAGCCACTAGACAGACATAGACGCCAGAAAATGGTGGCACACACACCTTTAATCCTAGCATTCCAGATGCAGAAATCCCTCTGGATCTCTGAGTTCAAGGCCACATTAGAAAAAGCCAAGCATGGTGACACACGCCTTTAATCCCAAGAAGTGAGCCTTTAATCCCAGGGAGTGATGGCAGAAAGAGAAAGATATATAAGGCATGAAGACCAGGAACTAGAAGCATTTGGCTGGTTAAGCTTTTAGGCTTTGGAGCAGCAGTTTAGCTGAGATCCATTCAGGTGAGGACTCAGAGTCATCCAGACTGAGGAAACAGGATCAGCTGAGGAATTGGTGAGGTGAGGTAGCTGTGGCTTGTTCTGCTTCTCTGATCTACCAGCATTCACTCCAATACCTGGCCAAGGTTTGATTTTATTAATAAGACTCTTTAAGATTCCTGCTTCAGTCATCTTTACACTTTAGAATCAAACACCAAAGTTCCTTATAGAGAAACTTCGTAGTGTCAATTGCTGCGACCAGCCAGGTGAGGCCGCTTATTTCAGACTTAACCACCCTAAACATGAGCTAACTTCATAAAGCAAGTCTCCTCTGTCTCTACAGATGTGTGCACACATGTGCACAGGCTTTTGTATACATGTACTAAATATTTGCATGTATATTTTGAATGTATATTTTATATATAGCTGGGGTTCCCTGCAGTCACGGGTGGGATGTCAACACGACCTTTTAGGAGGAGCAGGGGATCTGAAAATTTCCTACTCAAAAGCTCTAACGGTGGATCTAACCGGTTAGGTTTAGCCAGTTGTGAAATACGCCAAAAGCCAAAGCTGGGGAAGTCTTCTGTGGTAGCCTGTTGCACTGGGGCTTTTCTGGCTGGCACAATTGGCTTTGGGGACCAGACATGGCTTTTATTTCTTTGCTTCCTTCCCTTAGGTGGGGAGCCGTCTCTCATACTACCGTACGCTAGGCAGTGTTGCTGCCCTAGTCCTTCCATGCCACTAGATAACCAGAAATGTCCCCAGACATCGACCGATGGCCTGAGAGGCAGTGTTGTTTGAACGCCACTGTGTTGCACCGAGCAACTGTCCTGGGTTGATCTCTCCCAGCTGCGGCTTCGCAGTCCGCTGTTTGCAGTGGTCCCAGAGCACCTATTGGCTTAAGTTTTATCCTACAGGAAGGCTGCAGAGATGAAGACCCTCCTCACAACCCAGTTCTGACAGAGTTCCTCCACCTCCCTGGACCCAGTACTTCCACAGAGCTCAGAAGAGGGAGTGGGTGCAGAGTATGAAAGCCCTCAACAGAGGGGGAACCTGGGGAAGTGAAAACAGTCTATGTTCATGTAAATGCCAACATTATTAATTTATGTGGGAAGTACATCTAAAAGTAAAATAAATAAATATAAAAATCAGACAAATAAAAATAACAAATATAAAGATTTCTAGTTTCCTTAAAACTCACAGAGACCTGAGAAGGTTTAACTAGTGTTAAAGCAGATATGAACCCTGGAGCAGGGTAGAATGCACACCTCTGTGTGTTCATCACTGAAATAAATCTTATTTTTGTGGGCCTACTGTGTGCCAGCCACTTTCCTAGGTACTGGGAGGAGCACATCAGGACCTATACTTGAGCTCTACTCCAACTCCTTCCTCGACAGCACGGGTGAAAAGCTGTGTCATCAGAGGAGAGCGCATTTAGAAATCGAAACCAGTTTTCATAAGGAACGGTTGAGTGAACTGAGCATTTCCAACTTTAGAAAGAGCAGATTGAGGAGAACAAGATAACGGCCTCCCGAAAGCTGTTTGGAAGGCAGAGTTGCTTCTTTCCCACTGCTCCCCAGAGCAGAACAGAACTTGCATTAAAGGGCCACTAGCACAAGGAGGTGGATTTGGGCTCCGAGGAAAAGGAAGGTGGAAAACACATGCTATTGTGTACCTACTCAGAGCAGAGCCTGTGTCTTAGGGATTTTATTGCTGTGAAGAGACACCATGACCATGGCAACTCTTATAAAGAAAATAATTAATTGAGGGTGGCTTGCTTACAGTCTCAGAACTTCCGTCCATTATGATCACGGCAGTGTACAGGCAGGGGTGGTGCTGGAGCTGAGAGCGCTACATCTCGCAGCAACAGGAAGTTAACGGACTGTCACACTGAGGGAAGCTTGAGAAAAAGAGATCTCACAGCCCGCCCCCACAGTGACATACTTCCTCCAACAAGGCCACACCTCCTAATAGTGCCACCACATTTGGGGAGCATTTTCTTTCAAACCATCAGAGCCTCCCAGGTGTCCACACTGGTCTCATTCTATGCAATCCTCACAGCATCCCCACAAACTGCAATGACTAGGCCTAGTTTTAAAGAAGAGGAAATGGAAGCTTGGTAAAGTTGTTTAACTGCCCACAAGGTTACACAGCTACTCAGTGATACAGTGACATGCAGAGGCTGGCTCTCCACTCTTATTTCTGACTTTCCAACACCAATGGTTTCCAAAATGTGCACATTTGTTGAGGCTAGGTGGGTGCTTGCATAATAGACCAGTAAAGGTAGATTGGTTTGTCTGATACTCCCAAAGTGCTTCCTGTGGCAATACTGTATGTGGCTGCCTGGATACCCATTGTATCCAACTATTCCTGGCTACTAAAGACACCACACACATATCTACTTACCATCGATAAGAAGCCCACGGAAGACCAAAGTATAGATACCACCAATGTGATGGGTATTGTGTTCCCTGAAATATTGTATGTTCCCCGGAATAAACATATGTGGGTCAGAGAACAGACAGCCACTAGAACAGAGCCAGAAATGGTGGCTAGAAAATGGGTCAGAGCAAGCTACAGCAGAAGTTGGGCGGTGGTGGTACATGCCTTTAATACCAGCACTTGGGAGGCAGAGCCAGGCGGATCTCTGAGTTCAAGGCCACTTTAGAAACAGCTAAGCCTTTAATCCCAGAAACCCAACCTTTAATCCCAGGGAGTGGAGGCAGAAAGAGAAAGGTATATAAGTCGTGAGGACCAGGAACTAGAGAAGAAGTAAAAGCAAGTAGTTAGTTAAGCATAACTGGAAAAGTATTCAGGCTTTGGAGCAGCACAGTTCAGCTGAGAGCCACTGGGATGAGGACTCAGAAGCTTGCAGCCTGAGGAAACAGCATCACCTGAGGAACTAGCAAGGTGAGATAGCTGTGGCTTGTTCTGCTTCTCTGATCTTCCAGCATTCACCCCAATAACTGGCCTCAGGTTTGTTCTTATTAATAAGAACTCTTTAAGATTCGTACTACACACCAAAGTCCAACTAGGTGAACCTGTTAGTATCCACAAATCATCCTACAAAAGACTATCACTCATGTATGCAAAAGCAAGAGTGTTTATTTCTCGAGAGAAGAATTGCTGCATGTAGGGTCAGCCACACAACCACATGGCGATGACCCCCAGAGAAGCTCGCAGGCTCCTTTTACAGACAGCTAGGAGGGGAGTAGGTCATCTTAAACGTGGTTGGCCAAGTGAGCAGCAGCCACACTCATTTGTTTCTGATTGGCTGGGACTGTCAGTGCTGAATCATGCCTAGTATGCAATATCTCCCTCACCTGCTTTCCCAGAAACCAAAACTGAAACAGAAATTGAGACCTAAACTTAACTGAGACTCAGGCCTAGCAGAAGCAGGGGTTGGGAGAAGCCCACCATGGTGCTACTCTGGCTTCTCAAGCAAATGAGTTTTATTGGGGTGACTTACAGGAATGTGGGTGAGGCCTTACTTACGGGAGCAGGAATGACTCAGACAGCTGCATCACCAATGCCCACCCCAGCAAAGGTGACAGCTAACAAAAGCTGGGATCCTGGAGCACACCACACAGCTTGCAGGCAGTGCAACAGGATGGAGGGTGTCCTTTCCAGATGACTCTGATCTAAACCTCTTCCATGCAGCTCAGCTAGTTCCAGCTTCTTCCAGGTCTGGTCTCTGTAACTATATTGCTTACTCTGGGTGGGAGGGACCTAGTTAATCTGCTCAGTTTCAGGGACTTCCTGAAGCTGTTTTGAGTTGTTTACCTTCCTACTTAAAAAGCTTCCCTGTAGAGAGCTGTGCATAGCCGTACCCATAAGATGATGCTGGCTTCCGCCCCCACCTTCCCGATGGTGAGTGCTCTCGGGAGTAAACAACTCCATATTTGGCTTGGTCCTAGGATCTGGCTTGCTTCCGTGAACCTGGACCTATCCGCAGTGCCCACATGGCAGGCTGGGGTTGGCCACCCAGGGGCTATTTAGGTCATGGGCGGGCTTTCTCCGGGGTCAGAAGATTGTTCAAGGTTCCTGAGTAAACTGCTGTAAGAAGAGCTTGGTGTTGCGTCTTCCTTGCTGGTCAAGGCGGTCGTGATACTTCCGTGCAGATGGAATGTTTCAGTCTTGGAGGAAACTGTTATACAACACCATATAAAGAAGTATCAATAGGAAGAATGAAATTGGAAAGAATCCAGAGGTTGTATGAGTCAAATGAAATGACATGTATATAAAATGTAGCCATTCACACCAACATCATTCAGCAAATATTGAGACGAAGATCTCTGCCAAGTATGGTGATGGAATTCCAGCTTGGTCTTTTTCATGCTCAGAGTTTTGTGCAAAAGATGTAAGGGCCAATTCCTGCCCTACCTGAAAACCTATACTTTGTTTTTGTAGGACAAACTCTGTTCCTCATTTTCCTTATGTATTCTATCCTTTAATAGAAATGTCGTGGGCAGTTTCTGTGTGCCATGCACACTGCAAGCATTGGAGAGGCCACAGTGAACAAATGACTGGAGGTGTCCTATTCATGGTGCTTGTTTTAGAGATTATAATGAGCAAATATTTATATGCATATATAGTATATTACATTTGAAAGTGGAAAAGTCAATGAAGAGAAATAAAGTGTGGAAAATGAATAGGGAGTCCTGGGTACATGGGAAGATGTAATTTTCTTCATTTTAAAGGTTTCTTTAATTTTTTTTATTTGTATGGTAGTTTTCCTTCATGTATGTCTGTACACTGTGTGTACAATGCCAGCAGAGGCCAGAAGAGGAAGTCATATCCCCTGGAACTAGAGCTACAGGTATTTGTGAGCCACCATAAGGGTGCTATGAGCCAAACCCAGGTCCTTTGGAAGAGCAGCCAGTGCTCTTCACTGTGGAGCCATCTCTCCAGTGCCAAGATATAATTTTCTCTTTTCTTGAGACAGGGTCTTTCTATTATGTAGATCTGGTTGTCTTGGGATTCACTATGTCCATCATGCGGATCTTGAACTCCCAGAGTTCTGAGATTAAGAGAATGGGCCACTAGGCCCACTATAAGATGTGATTTTCAACAGATGGCCAGGGGAGTCTCACTGTGAAGGTGGAAACACAGCATCAGCTGTGAGGGGACAAGGTAGTGAGTCACACAGAAGGTGAGGAATAAAAACTTGAGGACAAGGAAGTTGCTCAGAACAAAGGCAGATGCTCAGAAAACAGAGCATGTGTGGTGTTTGCAGCAGCAAAGACAGTAGAGTCACACGAATCTTGGGCAATGTGGATTACATGTAAGGCAGCTCAGGCACTGTGAAGATGTGTGTGAGTCTATGTAAAGAAGAAGAGCAGTGTGCAAACAGGGAAAGCAACGTGAGAGCCCATGGCAAACAGAGGATTCTCTCTAAAATGCCTATACTCTGACACTTCGATGTGTGACTCTGTTGCATTTCATGATGGATGAGGCTTCGCATGTGTCGTTAAAGTCATGACTTCTGAATAGGGATTGTGTCCTAGATGGTTAAGAGGGATTCAGTCTATACACACGAGCCTTTGAGGGCAGCACGTTTTCTTTGGATTAATCCAAGAGATGGAGGAAGAAAAGTCTAAGACACACAAAGAGTGAGGAGGCCCAGGAAGGCCAAGACTGTCTCTTTTGTTGGCTTGGGACCCATGTGTAGCATGAATCTTAAGGAGTCTTATTAATAAGATCAAACCCGAGGCCAGTTATTGGCGTGAACGCTGGAAGATCAGAGACACAGAACAAGCCACAGCTACCTCACTTCACCAGTTCCTCAGCTGGTTTTGTTTCCTCAGACTGCAAGCTTCTGGCTCTCAGCTGAACTGCTGCTCCAAAGCCTGAATGTTTAACCAGCCAAATGCTTCTAGTTTTTGGTTTTCATGCCTTAAATACCTTCCTACTTTCTGCCATCACTCCCTGGGATTAAAGGCAAGTCCCATGCCTGGCTGTTTCCTATGTGGCCTTGAACTCACAGAGATCCACAGGATTTCTGTCTCTGGAATGCTAGGATTAAAGGTGTGAGCTACCACTGCCTATCCTCTATGTATAATTTTGTGGCTGTTCTGTCTCTGACCCCAAATAAGTTTATTAGGGTACACAATATTTTGGGGGATACAATACCACCACACCCATGAAGCAGTGAAGTGCTAAGAGCTGGGAGCAGCTAGGGGCTGATACCTAGCAAGAAAATGAAGTGCTCCACCCTCTTACTTCATGGAGCTGAATTCAGCTAACAGCCTGAAGGTGTGTCAAAGCACACTCCAGAGGTCAGGCAAAAGTTCAGCCTGGTTGAACCCTTGGCCTTGGATTTTGAAACTAATCAGAGGACACCATAACTCCTACTTGTCACTCACAGAACTGAGTGCTCAAAATGGGTATCATTTAAGCCATTTTGAAATATTAATCAGTAACAGAACTAATAGAACCACCAAGAGAGGAAGTCTAGACAGAGCCAAGGAGAGGCTAAGAACTGACTCCTGGCCATCCAATTAGAGCTCGTAGAGGAAGTGAGAACTCTGGGAAGAAGCAGTAGAGAGCGCTGTGGAGGAGAGCCAAAGTCAGTGGGGACCAGAAGCAGGCAGAACAGTGTTTGCAAGAAAGGACGATGGCCTCCATCAAAGAGTGTGGGTAGTTCATGTCTCAGTTTTCCAGATATGTGAGTTTCTCTCTCACTGCTGTGATTAACTACCTGTTAAGAAGCATCTTGGGTTCTGGTTTGGGGACATTCTAGTCCTGCAGATCTTCAGAGGCTTGAGGGTCTGCAATGGTGAGCTGCTCATATAGCTTCTGATGCTTACCAGGGTTGCAAATCCTACAGCATTTTTATAGTGAAGGTTTGGGGAGGGAGGAACAATATCTGAAGGGAAAAGCTCCCACCTAGCTCTTTTCTATATTTATTCATCTATTTGTTTTACATCCTGGCCTCAGCCTCCCCTACCCAGACCCTCCCTTCCCAGCCCCTCTCCGCCATTCCCCTCCTTTTCCATCTCCATCCAGGAAAGGGTAGATCTCCCATGAGTATCAGTAAAACCCGGCATGTCAAGTTGCAGTAAGACTGGGCACCTCCCCATGTGTTAAGGCTGGGCAAGGCCACCCAGCATGAGGAGTAGGGTCCCAAAAGCCAGTAAAAGAGTTGAAGACAGCCCCTGTTCCCACTGTTGGGAGTCCCATATGAGGACCAAGCCACACAACTATAACATATATGCAGAGGGCCTAGTCCAGTCTCATGCAGGCTCCCTGGTTGTCAGTTCAGTCTCTACAAGCCCTGATGAGCCTTCCCTTGGTGTCCTTGACCCTTCTGACTCCCACACTCCTTTCTCCTCCTCCTCTGCAGGACCCTGGACTCTGTCTAATGTTTGACTGTGGGTCTCTGCATCTGCCTCCATCAGTTGCTGGATGACACCTCTCTATGACAATTGGGCCAGGCATGAGTCTGTTCACAGGACACCAGTTCAGGCTATTACACTATTGCTGAGAGTCTGAGCTGGGGTCCTCCCCATAGACTCCTAGGAGATCCTCCTGTGCTAGGCTTCTGTCCTACCCTAGTATGCTCCCAGCAATCTCCCTCAGCACTCTTTCCCCCTCTAACCCCCAACCTCATCACTCATGATCCCAGCCCCGCCTTTCCTCAGTTCCCTCATGAAATCTCTTCTATTTCCCCTTCCCAGGGAGATCTGGGTGTTCCCCATGAACTCCCCTTGTTACCTAGTCTTTCTGGGTCTGTGGATTGTAGCATAGTTATCCTTTATTTTACAGATAATATCAGCTTATGAATGAGTACATACCATGTTTATCTTTCTGGGTTTGGGTTACCTCACTCAGGATGATTTTTTTTACCTAGTTCCATCCATTTGCCTGCAAATTTCCTGGTTTTTAACAGCTGAGTAATAAATAGTCCATTGTATAAATGTACTACATTTTCTTTATCTATTCCTCAGTAGAGGGGCATCTTGGTTGTTTCCAGGTTCTGGCTACTACAAATAAAACTGCTGTACATAGCTGAGCAGGTGTCCTTATGATATTATTGAGCATCCTTTGGGTATGCCCAAGAGTGGTATAGCTGGATCTTGTTGTAGGTTGATTCCAAGTTTTCTGAGGAACCACCACACTGACTTCCAAAGTGGCTGTACAAGTTTGCACTCCTACCAGCAATGGAGTAGTGTTCCCCTTGCTCCACAACCTAAGAATGAGTTATCACTTGTGTTTTTTTATCTTAGCCATTATGTAAGGTGTAAGATGGAATCTCAGAGTTGGTTTGATTTCCATTTCCCTCATGGCTAAGGATGTTGAACATCTCAAGTGCTTCTCAGCCATTTGAGATTCTTCTGTTGAGAATTCTCTGTTTAGATATGTACTCCATTTTTAAATTGGATTATTTGGTTTGTTGATATCTAGTTTCTTGAGTTCTTTACATAACAGCCCTCTGTTGGATGTTGGGTTGGTGAAGATCTTTTCCCATTCTGTAGGCTGCCATTTTGGTCTATTGATGGTGTCCTTTACTTTACAGAAACTTTTCAATTTCATAAGGTCCCATTTAGTAATTGCCAATCTTAGTGTCTGTGCTATTGTTGTTCTGTTCAGAAAGTTGTCTCCTGTGCCAATGTACTCAAGGCTGTTTCTCACTTTCTCTTCTGTCAGATTCATTGTATCTGGACTTAAGCCAAGGTCTTTGATCCACTTGGGATTGAGTTTTGTTTAGGGTGATAAGTATGTATTTATTTTGCATTCTTCTACATGCCAACATCTAATTAGAGTAGCACCATTTGTTGAAGATGCTTTCTTTTTTCCCATTGTGTAATATTGGCTTGTTTGTAAAAAATCAGGTGTCCATAGGTGTGGCTAGATCTTCAATTTTATTTAATTGATCCATGTGTCTTTTTGTATGCCAATACCATGCAGTTTTTATTATTAGAGCTCTGTGGTAGAGCTTGAAATCAGGGATGGTGATATCTCCAGAAGTTCTTTTATTGTGCTATCCTAGATATTGTGTTTTTCTGTATGAAGTTGAGTATTGTTCTTTCAAGGTCCATAAAGAATTATGTTGGGATTTTAATGGGGATTGCCTTGAATCTGTAGACTGCTTTTGGTAAGATTGCCATTCTTACTATGTTAATCCTACCAATCCATGAGTATGGGAGATCTTTCCATCTTTTGATATCTTCTTCAATTTCTTTCTTCAAAGACTTCAAGTTCTTGTCATACAGGTCATTCACTTGCTTGGTTAGAGTTACATCAAGATATTTTGTATTTATTTGAGGCTATTGTAAAGGGTGTTGATTGTCTGATTTCTTTCTCAGGTCATTTATCATTTGTATATAGGAGGGCTACTGATTTTTTAACTTTTTTAGTTAATCTTGAATCCAGCCACTTGACTAAAGGTATTTGTCAGCTGTAGGAGTCCCTTGGTAGACTCTTTGGGGTCACTTATGTATAGTATCATATCTTCTGTGAATAATGATACTTTGACTTCTTTCTTTCCAATTTGTATCCCCTTTCTTTCATTTAGTTATCTTAATTCTCTAGCTAGAATTTCAAGTACTATACTGAATAGGGACAAACACAGTGGGCAACCTTGTCTTGTCTTGATTTTTATGGAATTGCTTTAAGTTTCTCTCCATTTAATTTGAGGTTGGCAATTGGCTTGCTATATATTGCTTTTATTATGTTTAGATATGTATCTCTGATATCTCCAAGACTTTTATCATGAAGGAGTGTTGGATTTTGTCAAAGGTTTTTCCAGCATCTAATGAGATGATTGTGTGCTTTTTTTTTTCTTTCAGTTTGTTTATATGGTGGATTACATTGACCGATTTTCACATGTTGAAGTATTCCTGATCTGTGGGATGAAGCCTACTTGGTCATGGTGGATGATCTTTTTGATGTGTTCTTGGATTTGGCTTACTAGTATTTTATTAAGTATTTTTGTGCTAATGTTCTTGAGTGAAAATGGTGTGTAACTCTCTTTCTTTGTTGGGTCTTTGTGTGGTTTGGGTATCAGGGTAACTGTAGCTTCATTAAAAGAGTTTGGCAATATTCCTTTTGTTTCTATTTTGTGGAATAATTTGAAGAGTATTGGTATTAGCTCTACTTTGACAGTCTGGTAGAATTCTGCACTAAACCAGTCTAACCCTGGCATTTTTTTGGTTGAGAGACTTTTAATGACTGCATATATTTCCTTAGGGATTATAGGTCTATTTAATTGTTTAACTGATCTTGACTTAACTTAGGTAAGTGATTTCTATCTATCAAAGAATTTGTCCATGTCTTTTAGATTTTCTAATTTTGTGGAGTACAGGTTTTTGAAGTATGACCTAGTGTTCTCTGTATTTCCTCAGAGTCTGTTGTTATGTCTCTTTTTCATTTCTAATTTTGTTGATTTGGATATTCTCTTTCTGCCTTTTAGTTAGTTTGGATAAGGTTTTATCTATTTTGTTGATTTTCTTGAAGAACCAACTCTTTGTTTCATTGTTTCTTTGTATTGCTCTCTTTGTTTCTATTTTATTGATTTTGAGCTCTCAGTTAGATTAGTTCCTGCCATCTACTCTTCTTAGGTATGTCTGCTTCTTTTTGTTCTAGAGCTTTTACCCACCTAGCACATGACTGGGGGAAGGGGTTGAGGGCTGAGGGAATTCTAGGAAATAGATGACTGTGAGAATTAGTTGTTGACAAGGAGAGATTCCTTGTACCCCCTTTATGTAGCTTTGCATATTTCTGATTCCCCCAAGTGTTGGTGCATCATCTTGATATTATGAATTGAATAAATTACTTCTTAGGTTTAAAGATACAGATCTATTATTCTCCTGCCTTCTTTCTTGTTTCTTGGCATACAAGCAGGTATTTCCCAACATCCCTTGTCACTGGGTTGGTGAATTAGTCATGGGAATATGAGATAATACAAAGGCTGCCATACCCAGGCTCGCATGTAAAACATCTAATAATCATTGGCTCTCATCACCTGCCAATCAACTGAAGACAAAAGGATCCAGAAAGCCCAAAGTGATAGCCCAGGAACAAACCTGAAGTCTAGATCCTGAGTCACTGACTAGGGGAAATCACATCTTGCCTTAGACTACGGTAGGCAAAAACAACATCAACAAAAAACAAAGTATGTATGGTGGCTCTGAGATTGGGGGATAATTTGTTATAGTAACTTAGATACTAGCTGATACAATTTCTTTTTGTAATGTGTTATTAATGATCTGTTTCTTTTATCTCCTTATTTGTCCAACATGATATGCACAAGAAAGAGAAGATATGAGTTCAGGGGACTTATGACATAAGTGTTCAAAGACTTACTCTTCTGTTAAATAGATGTTGTATTAGATTAGTGTTGACTGCAGAGCCTGTAGTGAGTGGGTAGTACAATCAGAAGAGAAAGCTGAGAGGGACCCAGGTTGGAAGTCCTAGGTACAGAAGAGGTCAGCACATAGTCCACACAGAAGTGAATTGTTACAAATATTTCCTGAAGGCTGGAGTCAGATGTAAGCATGGAGGGAGGAAGAGGAGATGGGTAAAGCCAAATAAGACACCTCTGCTTGGAGGCACACTCACAGTTACTCAATGCAACCAAACCAGTGAGTTAAAGAAACCAAACAACACCTGGGTGTGGTGGTGTGTGTCTTTAATCCCAGCACTAAAGAGGCAGAGGCAGGCGGGTCTCTGTGGGTTTGAGGCCTGCTTGGTCTACAGAGCGAGATTGAGGACAGCAATGGCTATACAGAGAAGCCCTGTCTAAAGAAAAGAAAGAGAGAAAGGAAGAGAAGGAAGGAGGGAGGGAGGGAGGGAGGGAGAGAGAGAGAGAATAAAGAAGATAAGCAACAGTAAGCACAATGGGGAAGAAAAAGTGGAAGGAAACATTCTACATATTATCAAAGTCCATGGAGTGGGGGGCCTGGGTGCAGAATGTATGGAGAAAGGGCACTTGAGTAGACCTTTGAAAGACAGGAAATAGTCAGAGTAGAGGAAGCAAATGTGGAAGAGTCACCACCGAACTCCCTAGACGTGATGATGAATGGCGAGGATGGCAGGGACGCATGTGGGAAGGGTGGACACGGGAACGGAAAGATGAAAAGTGAAGTCTCTCATTGGTTGTCTCCTCTTCCTTGTCATGCATTCAGATAACTAGAAACTCTCAGATCCTTGCAGAAGCACACTGTGGAGTCCTGTGGCAGTTATGAACATGCTGAGAAGTCAAAAGTGGGTGGATAGTTTTTAAAATCAAAATCCTGAGACAAAAAGGTAGATTCGGCTACTTTCCAAGCTCAGGTGTATCTGCCAAGCAATGGAGAGTCTTTTCAATTACGGGAGGTGAACAAACGGTGTCAATTCAGGATGTTCAGCTGCATTTCCTTCCACACCATGTGGACACAAAGAAACAGGCCTGGGAATGTCTTCTTTTAACATCTATGGAATGATGCTTTAGGTAGGGTTTCTATTGCTGTGAAGAGACACCATGACCACCTCAACTTTTATAAAGGAAAACATTTAATTGGCTGGCTTACAGTTTCAGAGGTTTAGTCCATCATCATCATGGCAGAGCATGGTGGTATATAGGTAGACGTGGTGCTGGAGAAGGAGCTGAGCATTGTACATTTTCACCTGTAGGCAACAGGAAGTGGTCTGACACACTGGACATGGCTTGAGCATATATGAAACCTCTGCCCCTTCAATGATACACTTCTTCCAATGAGTCCATACATACTCCAACAAAGCCACACCTCCTAATAGTGTCACTCCCTATGAGCTTATGGGGGCCAATTACATCCAAACTACTACATTCCACTCCCTGGCCCCCATAGGCTTATAACCATATAATAATGCAAAATGCATTTAGTCGAACTTCAAAAGTCCCCATAGTCTATCACAGTCTCAACAATATTTTGAAGTACAAAATTCAAAGTCTCTTCTGAGATTCATGCAACCTCTTAACTTTAATCCCCATAAAACCAAAATAAAACAGATCACATACTTCTAACATATAGTGGCACAGGAACATATAGTGGAACATTACTGTTCCAAAACATAGAGAAGTGAGCATATTGAAGAAATAATGGACCAAAGAAAGACCAAAAACCAGCCGGGCAAACCCCAAACCCTGTATCTCCATGACTGATGTCAAAATGCTCTTCAGATATCCAACTCCTTTCAGCTTTATTGACTGCAACAAATTTCTTTCTCTTGGGCTGGATCCACTTCCTGTTAGCAGCTTTCATTGGCAGGTGTCCAGTGACTCTGGCATTTCTACCATCTCAGAGTCTTCAATGCAATCAAGGTTTCTCCTTCACAGCTTCACAGAAAGGCCTCTCTAGGCCTCCATTCAGTGACACCATTGACACATGCCTGGCCTCATCACCTTTCCTTAGTCATTCTCTGACTCTAAAGCCAGAACCACGTGGCTGAAGCGCTTGTTGAGGCTGTAACATGACCTCTTATTCAATTATATATTCACTAGCTTTCTGTTTTCCACGGTTTCCTTCACTGCTGAAACTTGGCTGTCCTTGAACTTTCTCTATACACCAGGCTGGCCTCAAACTCAGAGATCTGCCAGCTTCTGCCTTCCCAGTCTGAGATTAAAGGCGTGCCCCACCACACTCAGCTCTAAGCTTTTCTTTAGCTCCTTTCACAGTGTGGAAACTTAGCTGGGTGGGATCTTGCCCTGAGGTCACCACTCCCTGTATTACATTCCTAATCTGTTTATCTCCCCAGACACGGGGCTTAGCTCCATTCCCCTTCCTGATGCTCCTTTTCTCCTCAGTTTTATTTTACATTTTGTATTTTTCCTTGTTCTGCTTGCTCCTTTTCATTATAAATCCACATCAGAGTTAACCCTAATAACCACATGACAGAATCTATACTAGGTTGATTTGAAATTTCCTTTGCCAATGAAATTAATCTAAAACTCTTCACTTTCGCCTCTGGCAGACTCTTTGGACAATGACAAAAAGCAGCCATTTTGTTCATCAAAGTATCTCAAGACTGATCTCTAGGCAACATACTAAAATTCTTCTTAGAAACCTCTTGAGCCAGCCCCCACACTTCAAATCACTCTTAGCACTACTGACTTCCATGTTCCTACTGGTATGACCAATTAAGCAGTGTTTAAAGCATTCCACTGCTTTCCTAATGCAAAGTACCAAAGTCCAAATTCCTCCAAACAAAAACATAATCAGGCCTATCACAGCAATGCCCCACTCCTGGTATCAACTTCTGTCTTAGTTAGGGTTTCTGTTGCTGTGAGGAGACACCATGACCACGGGAACTCTTATAAAGAAAAGCATTTAGTTGGGGTGGCTTACAGTTTCAGAGGTTTAGTCCATTATCATCATGGTGGCAAGCATGGTGGCATGCAGGCAGACATGGTGCTGGAGAAGGAGTTAATACATCAAGATCTGCAGGCAGCAGGAAGTGAACTAACCATAGCTTGAGCATAGAAGACCTCAAAGTCCCCACAGTGACACACTTTCTCCAACAAGGCCACATCTCCTTCAACAAGACAACACCTAATGGTGCCACTCCCTATATGCTTATGGGAGCCAATTACATTCAACCTACCACAAATGATCAATAGTGCATTTTGCCCAATAGTTCTGAGTCTCATTTTCTTGGGCACATGGCAGAACTGCTCTTTTGTGACTTTTTTTGGCCAGTGACATGTGAGTAGAAGAGATGAATACTGCCTTCAGTGAGACTTCTATTAAAGATTTATTTTTATTTTTTATGTCTATGAATGTTTTGCCTGAATATATATAAGTGCATTGCATGTGTGCCTGGTGCCTGTGGAGGCCAGAAGAGTGGGCCAGATCCCCTGAAATTGGAATTAAGGACAGCTGTGAGCCATTATGGGAGTCCTTTGCAAGAGCAGTGAATGCTGCTAATCACGAACCATTTCTCTAGCCCCTAGTGAGAAATGTTAAAAGTTAACATAGGTAGGTTGTGTTGGTGAGCTTTCATTACTATAACAAACACGTGAGGTGACCTAATTATCAGGAAGTAAAGGTTGGGCCTAGGTACTGATGCAGAAGTTTCAGTTGGCAGTCACTCTGCCCTGTTGCTTTGGGCCTGTGGCGGAACATGATGAGAGTGTGTAGTGGAGCAAATCTACTCATCCCATGCCATGAAGCAAGACAGGAAGAGGAAAGGGCTGAGGTCCTATTGTCTCCCTTAGAGCACCTTTAATGACCTGTCAGTTTCCCATCAGTCCCCACTCTTAAAGGCTTTATCACTTCCAACAGTTATTTATGGGGATCAATCCTTTACCACATGGCCCTCTGTGGGAACACTTAGGATCTAAACTATAGCAACTATTATGCTGTATTCTGCTGAGGCTGTCAGGGAAGCATACTAGAGATGGAGTCTCTCAGCCACCATGACACTAGCGCCTTGTTAACCCCTGTTGGACTAAAAACAAACAAACAAAACCAAAACCTACTGCACCGAATCACTGAGGTTTGGGTCTTCTGTTTTTTTGTTTTTGTTTTTCAGCTTCCCTTGGTCATACTAACCTACAACTCTATACTGCTAATTACAAAGATACATGATTGCAAGTATGTGGGTTCTAGAAGAAATGTGAAATTACAAAGATACGTGGTTGCAAGTATGTGGTTTCTAGAACTGTTAAACAATTGCAGCTCGTTGAAGATGGGAGAACAGTGAGTGGATTCCTAATTTTTTAGTGTTGTTTTTGTAGCTCAGGCTGGCTTAGCACTCACTATATAACTCAGGTTGGCCTCAAACTCATGGCAATCCTCCTGTCTCCAGCCTCCTGGGTGCTGGTATTCCAGGCATGAGGCATCACACACAGAAATGCTACCATTTTTGACAAGTGATTGAAGAAAATGGAACCAGTGAGAGAGAAAGGCAAAAAGTTCCCGATGACAAGGCAGCAGAAACAATAACCGAAAGCGCATGTCCTCAGAGCCAAGTCCCAGGAGGAAAGGACGACTCATGCTGTGGGTGGTGTGTGCAGTGAGAACCTGAGAACCGAGGCTTGGACCTCGTGAGGACAAGTCCTGGGGTCCTGGGTCACAGCAGGGGAAAGGTGATGTCAGAGGAGGGATGTATAAGAAAGAAGATGGCATAGAATTACAGATGGCCAGTGTAGACATCTTACAGCCCAGGAGACATGTAGTGCAGCTCCAGAGATCCTAGAAGAGAATGGTAGCTGGAGAAAGAAGTGAGTGAGGCACCAGGGCTTTTAGTTTACTTTTTTGTTGTTGTTTTTTTAATTGATGTAGGAAAGAGGGAGTATTACCTGGGGCCATGTCCTTAAGTATATCACAGGGTCTAGACGTATCACTTCCTGGATAGCACCCATCTCAAAGCTTTAGATACATAGACGAGTGGTATTATAGCAGAGAGGGAGGGAGAGAGAAAGAGACAGACAGACAGACAGAACACTGTTCAGTCTACATTCAGAGAAAGGGTTTGTTATACAAAGGTGTGGTTAGTAGAGAGAGGAACCTCGGGGGCTGTCTTCCAGAGATGGGGTGGGGCCTAGTACACTACTGGGAGAGGCTGCCCTTTCTCTGCGTGGGAGCTGTCTCTTTGTTGTCAGGACAGCTAAGAAGGATTCCGAATCAGCAGGACAGGTCTCTACCCTCTCAAATCTTTCACCTTGAACCATCCAAGGCTTCTTGTAGGGTTTATTAACACTTTCTTTTGCCCGCATGAAAAACAAACGTCAAAGATGCTCGGTATGTGGGTCAGTGGTAGGGTTCTTGCCCAGGATGTGCAAGGCCTTGGGCCCAATCCCCAGTGTGGGATGACTCATCCCTAACAGGCCTGTGGGCAATGGGCCCTAACAAAAAAGACACTTTCTGAGAGCCAGCCTGGGTCTGCCTGAGGGCCTTAGCAACAGCAGCTGAGACATGATCGGAGATGAGCTGGACCAATGGGAGGCCGCCACGTCACACCAGCTGATGCATATTCATCAGACCTCCCCCCAGGGTGGGGTGGAGGGTATATAAGGCTTGCCTCTTCCTGAATAAACGGAGCTTGTTGTTTCCACATTCTCCCAGAGTCCGTGTGGTTTGACTCTGTGCCTACTGGCCCCCACCCCCAAAGGGAACAACATCAAAGGACCCTGCTACACTCAGCATTGAAGAAAGAATTGGAGAGGAATGGAGGAGAGAGGGGGCAAGGAGAAAAGATGCAAAGAGAGAGAAGCCTGGAGTTCACAAGGAGCAAGGGAGAGCCAAGGCAGGGTCGGAGGACTCCTCACACCAGCTGGGGCTTCATATCTGGAATTTACTCCTCTCTCTAAAGTCACATGGAGCCAAAAAACCACAATTCTGAACATCTGGGCAAAAGGGAATGTAGTTTTAATGGTTTAAAGCAGAAAAAAATAATAATAAAGACACAAACATTTCCCTCTTGACTGAAAATGTCCCCAGACCTATCTGCCTGAAGGCCTGTTAGGAGAATGAGGTACAAGTCACCAAGATCTCCAGTTTTTCAAGGATGTCAGCGAGAATCTTATTAGTTGTGAACTGGGGAAGGGCACATCCTGGAATATGAGCCCAGGGGCAATGATAGAGGTCTTTGATATGGAATAGAATCCCTCCCTTATAACATACTTTGTGCTACATTGTAAGAGCCCTACACGTCAGTGAATGGGATGTATGTTGGGAAATGTATTCTATTTCTGGGGAGGAAGGCTGTGATGGTTGTCAACTTGGCTGCATCTGGAATTAACTAAAACCTAAGTGGCTGGGTACACTGAATTTCTAAACAGTCTTATTAATAGAAAACATGGAGCCAGATATAGGGGTGAAAACCTGAGAGAGACCAGAGGAATAGGAACAGCCACATGCTAACCTCACCTCACCTACTCTGCTGTTCTGCCATCTGATTTGCTCTCTCTGTCCAGCTACATCACTTCCTCTTCCTGCCCAGCTCTGTCACTTCCTGTCTGTTTGTACAGACCTCCATGGTTAACTAGTGCTGAAATTTAAGGCATGTACCACCATGCCTAGCTCTGTTCCCAGTGTGGTCTTGAACTCACAGAGATCCAAACAGATCCCTGCCTCCCAAGTGATAGGATTAAAGGCCTGTGCTACCATCGCTTGACTTCTGTGTTTACTTATAATGGTTGGCTTTTTCCTCTAATCTCCAGGCAAGCTTTATTAGAGCACAAATAAAATACCACCACAGTACACCTGTAAAGAATTTTTTTTTTTAATTAAATCATTTGAAATGGAAAGACTCACCTTTAATCTGGATCTTTTGAGGTGGGAAGATCCACCTTTAATCTGGGCCACACCTTCTGCTGGCAGCCTGTGTAAAGGACATGGGAGAAAGAAGCGTGTTCTCTTTGCCTGTTTGTTTTTATTCTTGCTGGCAAGTCCATTCTTTCACTGCATTAGAGCCTGCTTCTTCGGGAATCCAATGACATATAAGGCAGATCATCTGAGACATTCATCCTCATGGATTGAACAGCTATTGGATTCTGGGACTTTCCATTGGTAGGTGGCTATTGTAGGATAAGCTGGACCACAGCCCATAAGCCACGCCAATAAATCTCCCACATTCTACCTGTTTTTCTCTCTAGAGAACCCCGACCAATACAGAGGCATGCACGAAGAGTGTGGAAGAAAGGCGCTTCCTGGCTTAGAGCTCTGGAAGGGGTGAACTGGCGCTCAGGCACAGCAGCTATCACCAGACTTGTGGCCATTCCCCAGTCTTCCCCTTGGTTTCGTAGAGACTGTGTCTTCCCAGCCCCACAGCTTCTGCTCACCTCTGCACACTCTAAGATGCACACATGCTCCTGACCTTCTTGAGTCCACATTTGCTCTGCGCCACTCTTCAGTCAACAGACAGAACTACTGAGCATTCTGCAAACCTTCTCCCAGCTAGCCTTGGCTCCGACCAAAGGAGACTAGATTGACTTTATATCCATTTAAACATAATGAAAATTCACCAAGGAACGCAGGGCAGGTCGGGAGCTATGCAGATATAGGATTGTAAAATAGGTCCCAAGCCCATGCCATTTTTGGGGAATGCCACGGACCTTGCGATGTGGGTCAGAGCTTGGTCCTGGTTATGCCAAATTTCAGCAGGAGCACAAACCTGTTCCTTATCTAGTGGGTTGAATTATGGAAGCTTTAGATTCGTGTTTAGCAGACAGGTTGGAGGGGTATTCGCACCCTGCTCGGAAGCTCATCCCACCAGCCTAGCTAAGCCGCAGCTCAGAACTTTGGAGGCAACCACCTGCTCCTGAGGTCCTGCTCCTGTACCATTTGGCAGGTAACCGCGGATTGCAGAGCTTTGCTCAGCAACTCCTCTTCATTGTAAAATCGGCTCTCAAAGATCCGGGGAGCCAGTGTGTACTGATGGTGCCATTCGGGACGCACAGGGATGTGTGCCACGTGTGGGGCGCGGCAGAGACTCGTTCAGGCTCAGGCGGAGGTTCAGCACGGCGTGAATCCAGACTGAGCTTATTCTCGCTCCTTAAACAGCTGGGTTCTCGCACTTATTCAGCAGACTACTAATTCAAGTCTAAGATCTATCTGTCTATTTATTATTTGCTTGTTTGTTTACTTATTTATTTATTCTGCCGGAGAAAGTCCAGTTCCTGAAAAGTTCTCACCACCCATTCTCAGGTGGCTGCTGACGGGCCTCCTTGAGGGGTCCGGGAATGCGTTCCCGGGCTGTCCTAACGGTCTAACCCCAGGCAGTCTAGATTTTTCTGGAAAGATAAGTCTTCACCTTGAAGACGAGGTCGGTTCCAAAGTCCTTCACAGACTTTAAAACCGCCCTCAACCCCATCAGACAACTTTCAGGTTGTAAAAAAATCCATTTTGACTGTGGATCTTCAGGGGTTAAATTTGTGGATGAGAGAAGGCGGTCCAGGTGAGAGATCCTCTCTCAAAAGTAATTCCAGCCCTAGGGGGGGGCCTTCAGGATGCTCTAGCGTTCAGCAGTGGGTCCCACAAGAGTGAGAGCAACCCCTTTTCTATCTCCTCCGTACTCCTCCCTCCCCAGCAAGGTTTTCAACTCTCCTGGCTGACTTAGAAGTAGCCTGGCAGGGAGGTCAGTGCCTTGCTGGAGGTCTCAACCAGGCCTTGTTTAGGCGGGATCCGCCGCTGCCTCTGGTGACTCTGGAGAAGTGTCACATCCGCCCCTTTCCTCCTCTGTCTGTCCCTTGACTTTTCTAGGCTGCCTCCTTTCTTTGGTGTCGCTCTGTACCTATTTTGTCCTTGCTGTCCTGGAGAATCTTCAGGTTCTGCACGTCTCCTTTAGCCCCTGTTGACCTGGAACCGTTCCCTGCAAAGTGAGACCACTGAGGTGATGGTTCAAAAAAACAAAAACAAAAACAAAAACAAAAAAACAAACACCAACACCACCAAAAGTCTGAGCAAAAATTCACTTGAACGTGAGAGCTAGGAAATGTTTTGGCACACAACTGCCGAGTATTTGCATGTCTCTGTCCCACACAATAACATTGCCTTCTGGGATGCCCCACATGGATCTCCAGCATGGTGGAAACTTAGTGTGGATTTGCACGTGTTGAATTCACTCTCCTGTGATCTAAAAACAAAAGCTGGAGCTCACCCCCAATCCCCCTCCTCTCTCTCTCTCTCTCTCTGTGTTTGTATGTGTGTGTTTGTGTGTGTGCTCACGCGCATGCTCGTGTGTGTAGACTGAGTAGGCAAGCTTTCAGAGATGAACTATCCAAAAAGGAGAAAAGGGCTAACTAAGGCTCTCAGAACTCCAGGCTGCTGGCTGAGGATTTGGGGAAGAAAAGTTGGGCTCCCAGGGAGACCCTGAATTCAGTGGCAGCTCCATCCAAGGATGGCTGGCGCTATAGGGAACTTGCTCCTCCCTGCTGGAGGTCTTGAGGGCGGTTTTTCAAAGGCTGGTTGACTTTTTTTCACTGCTCCCCACTTGATGAAAGGGTGGCCCCGGCAGAGACAATCGGTGTGAAAAGCTCCACTTGGTCTCTGTTACAGTTGACAGAGCTTTTCCTTTCGGGATTTAGGCTTTCTGCAAACGGCTAATTACCTTGGGGCGACCCTGGAATAAAATGGTGTGTGTGCGTGTGTGTGTGCGCGTGTGTGTGTGCGTGTGTGTGTGTGTGTGTGTGTGTGTGTGTGTGTAGGGGTTGCTTAGGGACATGTGAGTGCAAGTGAAATTAGCAATTCAGGAATCTCTTGCGGTGGCGGTGGCGGTGGCGCTCCGGAAGACTTTCTGCAATTTCCCTTAGGAAATCTGGTTTTACTAGTGGATCTCACTAGAATTCTTCACCTAGAGGCTCTAAATGAGTATTAGGCCGTGTGTCTCCAAGCCCTTGGCTAATATGATCATAAACTCATCCTCGAAGAGCAGTGAGGCGCACGGGTGGGTTTGTTTGTCAAAAAGCCACTAAATAACCCCTCCCTGAATGAAACCAGGAGCTCAGAGTGGGTAGAAATCAGGTGCAGACATCTTTAGAAGGAATTAAAAGGCCATAGCTGATTCTCATTTTCTCTCGAGTCATCTGTGAATGAAATGCAGCGGAGGTGGGGTGGGGTGGGGTGGGGGGGGGGGGCTGCTAGGCGGGCACTGAGAGAGACCGTGCACAGAGGGGGCGTACTGAAGCAAGGTAGTGGGCCCCTTGTCTATTGGGTGCTACTTTTCTGCTTTTCCAGGATGTCCCTGAAGGCCCAGCAGCCACACTAACTTGGAAAACCCTACAGTTCCCTGCCTCCTCCCTACACACTACCCTAATCTTAAGATTTAGTTCATCCAAGAAACTCCCTTCCCTACAGGTGTTTCTGCATAGATCATCACAAGATTTCCAGATTTTTCCCATTTCTAGGAATCTGTAGGTTTTGAGAAGAGCCCAAAGCTAGAAGGCTCAAGTTACATTTTAAAATGAGCAAGGCTTTTTTCACCACATTGGCATTTAGGCCGAACTGCTCTGCTCTGTGTGTGTGTGTGTGTGTGTGTGTGTGTGATATGTTTGTGTGTGTCTCTGTGTGTGTGATGTGTGTGTGTCTGTCTGTGTGTGTGTCTGTGTGTCTGTGTATGTCTGTGTGTCTCTGTGTGTGTGTGTCTGTATGTGTCTGTATGTGTGTGTGTGTGATATGTCTGTGTGTGTCTCTGTGTGTGTGATGTGTGTGTGTCTGTGTGTGTGTATGTCTGTGTGTGTCTCTGTGTGTGTGTGTCTGTGTGTGTCTGTGTGTGTGTATGTCTGTGTGTGTCTGTGTGTGTCTGTGTGTGTGTGTGTCTGTATGTGTGTCTGTGTATGTCTGTGTGTGTCTCTGTGTGTGTGTGTCTGTATGTGTGTCTGTGTGTGTCTGTGTGTGTGCACGCACACTTTGAGAGCTGGAGGCACTCATTTTTGCCATAAATGTGAAGTCTCTCTGCCAGTCATCAGGGAGGTCTGCCCAGTTCCGAGAGTGTGAGCCTTCACCTTTGCAGGGACATGTCAGCTGGATGCGGCATAATTCGCATTATTTCCGTAAGGGAAGGACAGCACAAGACAAGGCAGGGGCCACGAAGTTGGGCCGCAGGGCTGTCCAGCAGCCGCCACACCTGGGAGTGAGACATGCACAAGGACACGTTTGTTTCACATGTTAGTGGCCATGGCCCTTATGGACGCCTCCAGGGCAGGGGACCCAGGAGTGCCCTACCACAGCAGGGTGGTGTGCAGCCTTTGGCTAGCAATTCCAGGAGGATGAGTCCTGTCCCTCTCGTCCAAGCTAGGATGGCTAGAAGCCAGAAAGGCTGTGTGTGGGGGGTGGGTGGGGGACAGGAATAAGACCATTTAAAACATGCTTGTCTGTAAAGGAGTGAGCAGCGTTTCTTAAAAAGGGGAGCGAGCCTGCTCTCCCCTCCTCATCTTCCACTTCAGCAGTGAGGACGGAGGAGGAGTGGGAACTGGGGTGTCAGTGAGGGCTCCAGCAACTTGAATACTTTTTCTTTTCCTTCCCTCCCTCCCTCCCTCCTTCCCTCCCTCCCTCCCTCCCTCCCTCCTTCTCTCTCTCTCTCTCTCTCTCTCTCTCTCTCTCTTTCTTTTTGTCTTCTTCCATTACCTCCTCCTCCTTTTAAAATTTATCTCGTCTTTATCAGTGGCCCAAGTAAGCTGGGGAAAAATCTTCCGCAAGCTTGGAAAACTGAAGGTGGTCCTGAGTTAGGTTCTTAGCGCCGTCTTCCCACTTCCATGAGGGGCTGACGCCCCCTCCCCGCCCGATAAATTTATACTCGTTCATTCACTCACTCATTTCACAGTATTTATTCATTGAGCTCACCGATCATGTGCCAGGCACTGTATAAGACTCTGGAACCCAGGATGAAGGGAAATGAGACCCTCCCCGAGGAGCCGCAGGGTTGGTTCCCTGGAATGCTGCTCTAAGATGAGAATGTGACTCGGCCTTGCCAGGCTCGCTGGGGCACACATCCCAGCAAACGGACCCGAGGAAACATAACTTTTACTTCTCTTTCCCTTTTTCCTTTCTTCGAGTAGCAAAGGACCATTAATTAGAAGAATAATTACTGCTACCCTATATTATTCCAACCTGTTCAGTTTCTATCTGCTGCAGACAATGCTAATCATGGCAATTATTGCTTCTGTAAACACCCCGAGGCGGCACTCTTCCCCCGCAGTGTGTGTGTGTGTGTGTGTGTGTGTGTGTGTGTGTGTGTTTAAAGAATATATATAAAAGTTCCCCCACTCATTTACATAGCTTCATCCTTACCTTTTCCCATTCAGCCCTAGCAAAAAGCATATCTATTCAAAGCCCTTGCAAAAAGCATATCCATTCAAAGGGCATTTAGTCCATTTCTTTCTTGGCGGGTAAACCTATTCATCAATTGTTCTGCCTTGTAGATTGCATTCTAATGCTAATCTAGCGTGTTAAATATCTTTTTGTTCCCTTTCACCGTTTTGTCATTCAGTTTATCCAGTTTTGGTCACCCATTTTATTTATTTATGCGCCTGCTCCTATTCAGGGGCTCATGTATTTTTTATTATGTTGTTTCACTGTCACGCAGTGTCAACTTAGTCCATTCAATGGGGGCTACTTGAAGGCCGGAGGGACAAAGCCAGTACACATTGCACCGCTATTCATTCCGGCCAGCTGGATCGGCTGAAAAAAAAACCTTGTGAAAAGAAACGCCTCACAATGGACACAGAAGAAGTGCACAATGCTAACAGTTTTCCAAATACCAGCGATTGGTTTCTTCACAATGAGGAGAAAGCCGTCGCTTTTTCTTAGCTCCACTTCAACAAACAACACTCTCACAAAACCTCCCAACCCCGCGTTTTGTTCCTGGACAAAACCTCCTCGACTGTCTAAACGCTCCCACTGAAGGACAAAAAAAAAAAAAAAGGAAAAAAAAAAGTTCTTTTCACTCTTTTTCCTTTTTTTTTTCCTGCAAGAGAGGGGGAAAAAAGAAAAGAAAAAAGGGGGGAGATTGTCAGTGAATTAATAATATCAGTCTTTTAAAAGAAGAAGGTTGACCTTTGAGATGCACTGGACTGAGGTAGATAGGACGGGGGAGAGATTAATAAAGTTTGGACGCGCTCCCTCTGCCTTCGCAGGGCTGCGAGCAGGCAGCGGCCGCTCCGGGCGGGCGCGGCGCGGGGACTGGCGGGAGGACCCGGCCCGCTGCGCCACGCTAGCCGCGCTCTGATTGGCTGGCGGGCAAGTCCCTCTCCACCCCGGGAAGTCTGGGCTTCGTCGGCGCCCGAGCAAAGGTACGGGCAGCCGGGGCCAGAGAGGGAGGTGGGCACTGTGGAGCCCTGGTCCGGGAAGGTGAGACTGTCACAAGCAGTAACGGCAGGGCCACCAAACCGGCTTCCCCGAAGTCACCCCCGGCGGCAGTTTCTCCAGCAGGGGCCTTATTGCTTAAACACACCATTTCCACCTGTTTGCTCAAAGCCAAAAGCAACAAGGCTCGGTCCTTCTGAGATGAGGCTTGTGTAAAGCTTTTAGGCACCCGTGACTCCAAAGAAACGTCATGTTTAAAGCAACCAAACCGAAAACTGGAAGGGCAGACCCGAGGTGGGGATAGGAGAAGAGAGCGAGGTGGAGGAAGGTCCGAGAAAGCGGAAATAGAGATGGAGGAATAGAGGAGCTGTCCTCTACCCTTGGTCACAGCGCTGTTTTTGTGGCTCGCTTTCCAACTCTGGTACCCAACCAACCTGCCCATTCTCCACACCTTCCTGCCTGAGAGCCTCTCCTGCTGCTCAATACTCACCCTTACGACACCCCACCCTGGATTACTGCACAGTCTACTTGGCCAGAGGCCCTCTCCAGGTGTAGAACCCGCCAACTTGTTAGTTAAGATCACCGGAGAGTGCGTGATAAGGAGGCTCGGGAGCCTGCGGACTGGGTACCAACTGCTGCGCCATGCTGAGGAAGGCGTCCCTGGTACTTCCCCCTCTGCCTGGTGCCATCTCGTCTCCCCTTACCGTTCTTTCTAGACTTCTTCTCATTCATCTATGCTCGAAGCCTTTCTCCCAGAAAATGCTGAACTTTGGGGAAAGCGTGGGAGGAGGGGGCGCGAGGGGCGGAATCCTCTGCTGCTAGGGCCTAGCTGCTAGGCTCGGGAGGTAACTAAGATTTAGGGCTAGGGCGATTTCCAGCGAGCCGCAGGAAGTTCCGTGTTGAGAAGTGATGGGTTGCTACAAAAGGGAAAGACGAAGCTTTGAAAGGATTTAATTAACCGTGTCAGGGATAATTACCCCTGGACAGTCCAAATTAGTTTTGCATAATCGCTCAGAACCATATGAATTAACTTATAATATTGCAAAGAGCCCGGGGAATAACAGGAGAGGGATCGTTTTAATTACTGAATCAGGGTCAGACCAGCACAGCCTATTTCTCACATTTCCAAAACTTTTCATGGTTTTTAAAATATTATTCCGTTGGGAGAAAACGATGACTTTAAAGACTTGGGCCCTTATGAAGATGTGCAGCTCCGGAATGGCTTCTGTCAACAGGGAAACAGGTTTAAGACTTCTCGGTATAAAATCCGAGATGTCCCAACTCAGAACTTGGGCGTTCCTGAGCTTCATACACCCCACCCGCCCTCGATCTATCTGCCAGTGCCCTATCATTTTCCTTCTAAAACTAAAATGCTTTATGAACTTAAAACTTGTCTTCAGTGGAGACTTGCCTGGCACTGGGAAGCCAGCCCTCTGGTTAGAATCTGCCACGCTGCACGTCTATTTTAAAACTATTAGCACGACAGAATAAAGCCCCTCGGAGGCCAAAAGTTGTACACTTCTGTTGGCAGTGATTACTCTTCCGAGTAAATCCTTAAAGTGCAAATACGGAATACCCTAAAGATATGTGAACAAATTACACCGATTTAAGTGGTGGAGCTGCTCTGCAAACAAGATAAAGTGGTCAGGCAACTTTCCCCTCTGAAAACGTTACTGGAAACTGGTGAGTGCTTTGAGCAGTCTGGATGTTTTCAATGGGCTCTCTTCTACTGGTTCATGAATGCCTTCCCCCACCCCGAAAGATAATGCAACTACTTGGGGTTTTTTTTCTTCTTTTAAATCTTTCCTATTCACGATTAAAAATGTGATAAATCAGGTTTTTGGCTCTGAATAACAATGGCTTGATTTAGATTTCCTAGTAAATCTATTCAAAAGTGAAACAAAGACGGCCTTTGGAGGATACCTTACATTTCACCTGGGCCAGGCACCGTAAGGGCAATTCAGATAAAAATCTTGTTAGGTACTCAACAAGAAATAGAGGATTTTCTCTTTTCCCTGGTTCAGGCTTTATTTAAACTCTTTGTTCAAAAAAAATGAACAGAGTGATAATAGGATTCTAATTTACAGATATAGCTTAGACGCATCTAATATTAAATTATAAGTTCGCACAAGAAAACCATTTACACATAAAAGTTAAAACCAATATTTAAACTTTTAAAACTTTATCTTACATAAAGCCAAAATGAAACTAAATACATGTTAGCAACCTCATTCACAAACATTAGTCAAAATATATACATTTAAAAAGGAACAAAAAGCTATAATTTGAGGAAGTTTTTTTTTTTTTTCTAAAGTGTATTTTATCATAATTTGCAAGTGAGTTGCTGGCGGTCTAGAAAATCAGCTAATCGGAAAGGGAGCTCCGGAAAAACACGTGGAAACAGTTCTACATGGGAGAGGAATGCTAGTTGACAGTGAGAGGCATCTTTCAAAACCAATTCTGTGCTTTCTTTCTGCTTTATTTTTCCAGTTTTGCTAAGTAATAAATATATAATTATGACCCAGACAAAAAAGTCTGATTTAATCTTAGATAAAATTGCGGTTCTGAAATAGTTCCGCAATTCTTAAAAGTTAACTTTGACATTTGCTTCAACTTTTTTTTTTTTGAGTCTAAAACCGACTCAAATTTAGGGCAACGAGAATAACACATTTTCCAAGACTCAATGTTTTCATTGACATTCACACATTTACAGTCTTAAGGTGGACTCAGCCCTGAGGGGAAGTAGCAAGCGAGCTTTCCACGCGTATGTAAACTGCGTCACAAGTCCAAGCCAGCAGACTCAGGCAGATTCCTAGAATATCCAACTGACAACTTCCACCCTACACGTGTTTTTTTGCATTTCTTTTTATTGGGGAAGGAAAAAAAAAAAAAAAAAAAGAGCTCCCGCTTTGATTTGCATACGGGATGAAACAGAAGGCCGGGTGATCATCTCTCATACAAAGGCCCGATTCGAGCCGGTCACTGGTCAAGAGTAGATCCGGTATGGGGTCTGCAGAGTTCTGCAGAGTTCAAACAGTACACACAGAGGCAGGGGGCCCAGAGCCACCCTCCTCTAAGAAGCTAACGACCGGTCATCAATGCTCCCTTTTGCCAGATATTTCAGACCTAGCATCAGAACCGGATGCATGCAACACAGACCGAGGAGGACCGGAGGGGGCGGGGGGGGGGGGAACATGAGACACAAAAAAGCAAAAAATCCAACCAACAAAACTGGAAAGTCGTAGACTTTCTCCTCCCACCTCTCTGGGTCAAAACGCAACAGGTTCCGAAGTGCAAAGCGAACACCGAGCTGGCGCACACATCCTCGCTCTTAAAGTTGGCTGCGGAAGTGCGGGTGGGAAGGGATCCTAGCATCCACACGCACGCTCGCTCGCTCTTGCCCGGCCATTCAAGCCCCGGCTGGCAATCTCCGCCTCTGCCCTACACCTATACATCTATGTACACACACCCGGGGCCCCCAGTCGCCCCCGGGGCGCACGGGGAGGCCGCGAGTCTCGAACCTATACATATGTACACGTGCGCACTCAGGTCCTCGCGGGTGGGCCCCGCGGGGTCATAGCGCGGCGGCGTAGGCCGCGGGGTAGGGGTCCAGCTGAGGCTTGCCCATGCCTGGCAGCAGGATGTAGGCGAGCGGCGGCTGCAGCCCGGGGCTGGGCCACGCGCTGCAGTTGCACGGGATCATGTAGCCCGGGTTGCCCGGGCTGGGGTGTGAGTGCGTGTGCCCCCCGGCGGCCGCCGCGGCCGCTGCAGCCGCCGCCGCCGCACCGTGGAAGGCTCCCGCGCCCGCGGCGGGGTACCCGAGCGACGACGCGTAGGGCAGGCCGGACGACGACGACGAGATCTCTGCCATCTTGGAGCCCAGGTCGAGCAGGGAGTAGGGGCTGCCCGCGGCGGCGGCGGCGGCAGCGGCGGCGGCGGCGGCCGCGGACTGCGGGAAGAAGACGCGCGCGGCGGCGGCGGCGGCGGCGGCGGCCGCCTTCTCGGGGTTCGCGAGCAGGGACTCGGGGACCAGGCCGCCGCCCGCGCCTGCGTGCAGCCCGGCTCCCGCCTTGAGCGCCGGGTGCTCGGCGTCCGCCACGCCGCCCAGGCCGTAAGGCACCGGGAAGGCGAACTTGTCCTTCTTGAGCAGCGTCTTGGGCTTGCGCCGCGGCCGGTACTTGTAGTCGGGATGCTCCTTCATGTGCATGGCTCGCAGGCGCTTCGCCTCGTCGATGAACGGCCTCTTCTCCGACTCGGTGAGCAGCTTCCACTCGGCGCCCAGGCGCTTGCTGATCTCCGAGTTGTGCATCTTAGGGTTCTCCTGGGCCATCTTCCGCCGCTGAGCCCGCGACCACACCATGAAGGCGTTCATGGGTCGCTTGACGTGGTCCACCGGCTTGGACATGCTGTCGCCGTGCCGCGGCTGCAGCCCGCCGCCGCCACCCGGGGCCTCGGCCTCCGCCCGGAGGAAATCAATGTTGGCTGCCAGCAGGGACCCGCTCAGCAGGCGGCCGTGCGTCCCGGCGTCGCCCCCGCTCGGGAAGAGGGGCGCAGAGGACCGGCCCAGGGCCCGGGCGCTGCGTCCCGGGCCGCTTGGGTCTCTCTGGCCGAACTCTAGGAAAGATCCTCTTCGGGACCCTGGAACTTCTTGGCAGTGTCCCCACTCCGCGGTGGTACTTTGCCCTCTGCTTTCTTTTTGTCCTTCACTCGGGGTGCCTTTGCTCGTCAACTCCCTGCAGGTGGCCACTGCCTGGACCGGCTCTGCCCTTTCCTCTGTCGGCAAAGCCTTAAATGCCAAGCAGCCCCGAAAGTTGAGTGACGGAGGATCTTGCACCAAGTTGGGCCGAGGAGCCCGCCGCCGCGTGCTGCCAAGTGCCAAAAGGGGCTCTCGGCCGCTGGAGTGTTTGGGTTTTCCGCGGTGACTTTCTCATTTGACAGAAGCAGATGGGAGTGGGGGAGGGGTGGCCCGCGACGAGGAAGAGGAGGGGGGAGGGTCTGGGCGCGCAGAGCACCGCGATGGATAGAAACGCAAACACACGGCCGGCCGGTCTTCTCGACTGGAGTCAGGGCGCGCTGAGGGAACCCCCAATCCGATAGCCTTGCTGAGGGCGGGCACTGTCCCCCGGCACCTGCCTCGAGAGTCTCGCCCCCCAGGCTTCCGCGCAGGAGAGGTGAGGAAAGAGGTGGGATGAGGTTTTGAGCAAGCCCGAGTCGCCGCCGGGCCTCAGTGGAAACGGTCCGCGCTCTCCGAATCGCGGCGAAGCCCCGGGGCCATGCTTGCTCTAACGGCACCTAGCCCCTCCAGGCTCGCCCGCCGACTGGGGCTCCGGGAGCACTCCAGGCGTGGAGGGCGGCGCCGTGCAACGCAGCTGGCCGGGCCGGGCGGCTTCTCCTCCTGCCTTCGGTCGTCGTAGCCAGACACTTGCAAACTAACTTCTTGCAAGTTTCCGGCCCGGGCTCAGCCGCGCCCCTCTCGGTGAGCGCGCGGAGAAGCGTGCGCCCGCGTGTGTTCTGCGCCCGGGAGCCCGTCTCTCCCGGCTTCTCCGGGGGCCGTGGGCTGGATGGGTGGGGGGGACCCAGGTACTGAAGGAAGGGGATTAAAGAAAACGCGCCATCACCTCGGATCCCGGGTCTGCGCTGGGGCCGCTCCTGCTTTCCCCACTCCGGGCCCCTTCCGGGCCCAGGCCGCCGCTCCGCCGCTCCCAAGGTGGCTGGAGCCCTCTGTACCAGCTCAGGTGAGTGTCGCCACCTGCGAGTGTAGGCGCCGGCAGCGGGCGCTGGGTGTGCATGTCCAGCCGCGACTGTGTGTGAGTGTGTGTGTATATCCTGGGTGTGCGGAGGAGGAGGAGCCGGGGACTCCAGGAGGGAGGAGGGACCAGCGGAGCCTCCTCCCGCTTCCCCCTCCCGACCTGAAATTAACAGGATCGCCCCCTCCCTCCTTTCGCCCCCTCCCAACACTCCTCCTCCTACTCTTTTTCACTTGGAGTGCAGGTTTAGGCGAGTGGAGAGTCCGCCCCGCGCCGGGAGTCTGCGCACTATTCGGCGCTTGGCAACCCTTGGTGTCGCCGGCGGTTGCCCCTATTCGGCCCAGCGCTACCATGGCTCTGCTGCCGGCTCCAGAAAGCCTCTTCTGGGAGGATAAAGGTGGTACACCCGAGGAGCCGAGCTTCAGGAACTACGGAGGAAGAGGGTTAAGCCTGAGGAGGTGTGGTGGGGGCGGGGAGAGGGGGCGTCTTTGAAAGTGAGACTGTTCCGAAAGGCAAGAAAGTGCTCATTTTCCTCGGAGGGCCAGATGTGACTTGCAACGGACACTTCCCGCATTTTCTTGCCTGCTGATGCACTCAGTCAGAGGTAGTGGAGCGAAAAATAGCCTAGCATGGACAGGGTGTTTTATTGGCAAGCTTTCGGCAAAGGAGTGAGCCTAGGCTGAGTCTGAATCCTCATCTGAATACCCAGCTCTTTCATAATTGTCTTCTGCCTTGTTTTGCTTTCTTTTAACCTTGGTCATCAGAGGCACCTCGGTGTCATCTCTTTAATATTCAGTCTCCCCACCGCATGGGGAGGTGCCTCAAATCAGGATTATAAATCATTTCTCTAAACAAACTTTAAAAAACATGCTCCACACTAGACTACTTTTATGCTGTTGAGCACATTTTCTTGCTTGGTAATTAGAGCAATTATAATTGACGCTCTGAGGAGAAATCAAGCAGCATAGTTTTGTTTGCACACCCCCGCCCCCCCCCCCCGCGCCCATCTTCCTGGGATTTCCCTCCCCAGGTAGTTACTGCTGCAGCCCCCTGCCTTTGGCTGTTTGCAAGCAACACAGTTGTATAAACAGTTAATTTTTTATGTCTTCTTTCCATTTATGTTCAATTTGTACACACCCCGGACCCATCAAGCACTGATTGTAATTATGGCATTGATGTGAATTATTTTGTGCGTCTATTTATTTAAGAATCAGGCTTGTTTTGTTGCTCGTTTAAAGTGAAGAATAGCTATTGCTTTTGAGACTGTTGGTTGGGATGACAGAAGGGCCAGTCAGCAGCGGCATGTTAAGTGGGTTTCTGTTTTCCTTAGCTGTCATGTTTGCAAATGCTTGTTTCGTATGGTTTTTGCCCTCCCGTTGCTAAAACAATTGAACTGATTTCTCTAGACTCATACTTCTTTAACACACTCTCGAAGACACTGTCATTCGCGGGCTCTGGGTGGTGCAATGTTAAGACACTAGCAGGTGTAATTACATAGACTAGGATATTAAATATACTGTTTCATGATGATAAACTACAAAATTACCATCTCTAAGCTTTCAACCTACCAACTTGTATAATAGGTTTGAGACAAAAATATTACACACTGCCACACAAAGAACATGTAGATGAGGACACAATATATGAAAACTGTTATTCACTAATTCTGAATGAAGTTAAGTCTAATAATGAAAATTATCTTGACATGAAAGTATCGAAGATTGAAGAAATTAATTTATGTTGGTATTTTAAATGACTTTATGTGCTTCAAATTTGTCTTTAAAATCTTCAATAAATTATGATTGCACTGAAATGTTTGTATATATGAGCAAAAGCTATGCTTACATGTGCTGTGTTGTCAAAATAAAATACATCAAACTTCCTCACATAGCGCCAGTATAAACTGTGCAATATTGCCTTTTTAGTGAATGAACCAAGTTAAAAAGTTCTGTAGAGAGCAAAGACATAGAAAGAAAACACCTGTGTGGGATTCATGTTTTCACCAAACAAAACTGTGCATTTCAAAATAGGAGGGTTTGATTTGTCAGTTCTGGAATTTTGAGGATCAGTATTCTTGTCCTGAGACCTTCACATCCAAGAAAAAACACCCCAGTAATTGTGAGATGAAGGAAAGTAGTGTGTCCCTGTTATCCGCCAGCCTTTAGACCTCTGGTTTGAACCTGGCTGAGCTCTTAAAGGAAAACCCCAAGCCATTGCTATATATACATACCAAATGTACACTGACTTTTAATTTGCTCCTATGTTTGGTCATATTGGTGGGGTGGCATCTGCTCAAACGGCTACAGTGCAATCAGTGCTGTCTGAAAGATGAAAATCTGCTTTACAGGAAGTGGAATGGCTGCTGGAAGGAAGTTGCGAAGGACAAAGACATCGCAGAGAATTGCGAGTGTAATGGGTCTTGTTTGGTCAACTCTTAGTAAGCATCCAGAGACCAGGCTGGCTGGTCAGAGGCACCTGAAGGGTCTGTTTTCCTTAGGGACACACTAACACCTGGAGCCACAGATGTGTCAGATGGGAAACTGAGACATACTTGCAGGAAATGTCTGTGGGTGTCCAAATACTGTTTCCCTTTTCTTTTCCCTTATAGCCTCCTCTGTAATTGGTCTCCTTTCCAATCCTGAAACCTTCACTAGGAGGCAGCAATGAGGTTAATAAGAGCAGAAAAATACCTGGCAATACAAAACCAGCCAGCTCCATTTCCTCCTTCCTAAAGGATGCTGAGGTCCCAATAGGAACCTAGACATGTTCCTCCATTTTTCAACCCTCCTCCCCTTCCCCAATTCCTCATTCTCCCCCTTCCTCTCCTATCCCCTCCCTCCACCCTCCTTCCTCCTTCTCCACCCTCCTTCTGTATGGTATTTTAAACTACAAGCTTCAGGAAGCAAAGGTGATACCTTCAGCACACAGAGGCCACGCCTCTCCTGGGACTCACCTGGAAGAGAAGAGGCTCAGCTCTTAAGTACACACTATGGAAATGCAATGCAGCCCATTTGACCTGTCAGGAAGGAAGTGGTAACATGGTACAGCAGCCAGCCTTATCTAGGTTTTGTCACAGCTCTGCTTTCCTACTCCTTTTAGCCCCCAAAGCGGGTGGTGGTGAAGGTGCAGGGTCCAAGAGCGGTTTGAATCATCGGCTGCACACGTGGCTGTTGCATGTTGCTGTGTGCATCTTTCTGAGATTCCAGTCCCTTGATTTTCATCGTTCTTGCTGTGCTTGCAAACGAAGGCTGGTCAGTCTTGGAAACACCTTTCTCTTTGTGACTCACTGTGTCCACCAAGAAGGCGGGCATTGGCTGAAAGAGCCCGACGACGACGTAATGACAAAGCAAGAAATATCAACACTGACCCCTTCTGCCTCTTCAACTTCCTGCCCACCCCACAAAAAGAACCCTCTCTAAGCTAGTTTAAGATAGGCAAGGCACAGAATCCCAATTTTAGGTCTTAAGTTCCTGAAAAAGTAGCTGAGAGCTTTAATATTCTGTAGATAAGTGCTTTCAAGCCAGTTTTTATTTTTTTTTTGGGGGGGGGGAAGGGTGCTATGCTTGAGGAAATCCAGAAAGGCACAGCCTGTCCTGTGACCTTGGTGTTGAAGGATCTTCCCAACTTTCTGGAGTTCTCGAATGGAGATTGGCTTTTGGAGGGGTGGGTCATTCATACATTGCCAGCACCTTCTGTTTATTAGAGAAAGAAGAAACCTGAGAGAATTTTTCCTAGACACCCTCCTCCTGACTGGGGACGTGCCTGTGGGTTTTGGGAGCTCATCTGAACAGTCATTTTCTAGCTATCAGGACTGAGTTCTTAAGGTATTGGACTTTTCACATGGATTATCTTTCTGGTTTTTAGAAAAGCTCTATAAGATAAGTGTTACACCTCTAATTTACATGTTGGAAAGTGGAGCTTTAGAGCAGGTCAGTGACTCCACCACTGTAGCTCAGTGGCAAGTGACTGGATCTGCATTATGCTGATGACTTCAACCTCCACCATCCCAGAGTTCCAGTGGGCAGAGTCTCCTGTCTTCCCATTTTCTAAGCTTCTTGGTGATTCTGTTAGGGCACTCTGAGGGGGTGCAGGTGGGTGGTTGATGGCAATCCTCTTGTAAAGTGTTCCAAGAACCCACAGCCTCTCTGAGGATCCATCCTCACAGTCCATGCGGTCTGGTCTGCTGGCAGCCTTTCTTGCCCATGTGGTGTCCGCTGTAACCCACTGCTCTTGCTCCGAAGGCAAACACTGAGCCACTGCCAGCCCGAGTAACCCAGTCACCAGCCTTCCTCTGGTAGCCAAGGGCTGCTGAGTGCTCTCAGAGGGCACTATCTGATCTTAGCTTCTCACTCCCTCTTCTTCCAATCACTTCAGTTTCCTTTCTGAGCTACATATTGGCTTAATCCCAGTTCCCAATTCATGGTATGTTCTCATAATTAATCAACCCATCGCTTTTATTATTTAGTTAGGCATATTTAATAAATTAACAAACATGAATGAATCCACCACCCAAAATATAAAATGTGTCCATAAACTTAAATCTAACTAATGTGTGCAGTATCCTTCTCACCAGCCCCAAATCCAGCATAAACATTTCATTTCTTTGATGTTTATATAGTTTTAAAACACTCGATGTATCCTTAAAAATGCTTGTTTTAGTTTTTTAACTTGTGAAGTTTTTCATCAGGAAATTTTCATCGATAATCTCTGTTGACTTCTTCCGTCTAACTGTGTTGTTTGGATCCATTAGTGTTAGCACAGTCCCTGCAGTTCATTCATCTTAGCTGCTGTCTAACGTTTGTGCAGACAGGCTGCAATCTGTTGCTGCCTTCCTTGTTGATGAGCGTGTATAGGCATTTCCAATCACGTCCCCTGCTGTCTGTCCAGAGTGAAATCTGTGACGTGGGGAATTCACTTCCTGCTATGCCTTATTTCTAAGTGGGCCCTTTACTGGTTTAGTTCTTACATGCATGTATGTATGTACACACATATATATTATGTATGTATGTATGTATGTGTGTGTATATATATATATATGGATGTTATTTAGCGCTATGACTATTGTCCTTTGTTCAATATCTGTGGGATGTTTGATATACATTTACGTTTATGTTTGATATATTGTATATATATTACACATATATAAATGAATCAATTTCACTATCTGTCAGATGTTTGGTTTTATAGGAATTATTCCCTCATTACCAGAATCCCTCTGAAACTAATCCTTGTATGTACCATGAGGTTCATTCATTTCCACGGACATCCCCAGATTTTTAGAACTATTAGTTGAAAGAGCTGCCCTTGTGAGCTGTTCATTAGTGCTCCCTTGCCCAACTGAAAGTGATGTGCGTTGATTTCTGTGCTTTTGGTTTTGCTTTTTAATTTAGTTTTGTTGTTGTCTGTTTTTGCATTATCTGGTATAGCAAATCCTGTCGTTGTTATTCAAAAGTGTTTTGAATACTCTCAGACTTTGTGCTTATACACAAATTTCAGAACAGAATGTGTAGTTACAGATATTCTTTAAGACCCCAACTATCTTTGAAAGCCTTTAAAGTTAAGACTGCTATAAGCCTGTGTATTGAGAATTGAATAGTTATAATATTGACTGTCTAATCCACGAACCTAGTATCTCTTTATTAATTTTGCTGAAATGAAATAAGTTTTGTTTCTCTCAATGAGATCTTCTGTGTGTGTGTGTGTGTGTGTGTGTGTGTGTATAAAATTCTTATATCTCTATTATTTGTAGAATTTTAATATTTTAACTCCCTTTAATTAATTAATTAATTAATTTATTTATATTTTTTGAGACAAGGTTTCTCTGTGTAGCTTTGTGCCTTTCCTGGAACTCACTCTGTAGCCCAGGCTGGCCTCGAACTCACAGAGATCCTCCTGCCTCTGCCTCCCGAGTGCTGGGATTAAAGGTGTGTGCTACTACCACCCAGCTTCCCTTTTATTTTTAAAGTTAGTATACAAAGTAATGTTTTTATTACTGCATTAATAAATAATGCATACTACTGCATTTTCATACATTTAAAATATTTAACATATTTTAAAACATTTATTGCTAAGATAAAGAGCATATTTTAAAGTGCTGTCTTTCAGAGATTTAATTTTCTGCTTGTTGTCAGTAAGTTAGAAATCATTTAATTTTTATGTTAGTCTTTAAATGGCAACCATGTGACACCAATTAAAAATGTATTCATTTACTATGTAGTTCTGAGACAGGGTCTTACTGTTCTGCCCAGGCTGGCCTCGACCCACGCTGTCTTAGCATGCACCACCACATGGTTACTTTAAACTCAAATGATTCATTTTAGCTTTTCTACATTAAAAACGTCTACAGATCCTGAGTGTTTCACCCTCCTTTCTGGCTCTATGAACTTTATTTCCCCCTCGTGTCTCACTGTTCTGCCCACTTCACTCTTGATCAGAGACGTCTTTGTCTCTGTACTGACCTGGGAGTGGCTTCCAGGAGGGACTCACAAGTTTTCGGTTTTTTGTTTGTTTGTTCTCATAACTTAGAACTTTGAACAATCCAGTTATTCCTGGCCTCACGCCACCGAACCACATGCACCTACACATTTCCCCACAGTCTTTTTTAGTGATCCTTTTCTTAGTTTAGATAGTTGGCCAACTGAGACACCATTCTTTCCCTCACCAGGCACACAAGCTTCTTACTTCATTCCTCCCCCTGCCCAGCCTAGATTTTTGCCCATAAGTTGTTCCACTTGCTTGGTTTTCCTTGCTTGTTCTTAGGCCATTGTGCTATCAAATCTCAAAGGAGAAACCATTGTCCTGTTGATGCTTCACCAGGGAAAACCTCCAGGTCCTGAGAGATGCCTTTTTCATTTCTTCCTTGGTCTAGCTCTAGCACCCTATGTTTGGAGGACAGGCTAGAGCCCCAACCACTCCACAAGCTCCATACCTATATAAACATGCCTGTTTTACTTAGTTTTTTTTCTTTTTCTTTTTCTTTTTTAATTTACTAAGTATTTGTTTCCTTTCTTTATACTTAGGAGGCTAGCCTGATCTACAGGGAGAGTTCCAGGACAGCCAGGGATACACAGAGAAACCTTGTCTTGAAAAACAAACAAACAATAAAAAGGTCAGGAAAAACAAAGCCATAATTCCTTCTAATTTTTCTTACATGAATATGAGAGGACCTTGGGCAGGAATTCTGATGCATTCAAAATCAGTGCTTGATCTGATAGCCTCTGTGTCCATCAGTCCAGCTGCCTGAAAAGATGACTTATGACCTCAGTGGACTTCTCACCTCCGGGTATTTGTAGAGATCATAATGCATCCAAATGCTTTGTGTGTGCACTAAATGTTTCTGCACACTGACTTCCTAGGTGGCCTGTCTTCCACTGTTACCGGCCTCCAGGGTCACAGTCCAGTCCATTGTCGAGGTGGCTGGACTGCAGTGCTGGTTTCAGGGCGCTTTTGCATCAGTGTCAGATGTTCACGCATGCACACTGTCGAGGAGCAAGTCCATCTATTGCTGTCCAACAGAGCCCTGTTGTCATGAACCCCATCTTTGTTTATTCACTTAAGACAAGAGGGGCCCTCACTGCATCACAGGCTTTGCTTTTTAAATGAGATTCTGTCTGCTATCAGGACACATGGGAGTGACTTGGGAGGCCAGGAACAGCTAGACAAGAAAATTCTTTCAGCTGCATTCACTAGCAATAGCTTCAGGTAGCGTTTTTTAGGAAACCCTTTTCCTTTTTTTTACGACTCCAACAGGCTCAGTTAACTCCCCCTGCTTAATGCTTCATGTCCTACCTAGATCATCGGCCATAACCAGTGCCAGAAGCTCTTGGTTACAACTATCAACCCCCCCCCCCCCCAGTGTTTCCTCACTCAACTTTAAATGCCCCAAAGGCAAGGGCTGTATCTTTTTGATCTTTATACCCCAGCACCAAGCAAGGCTCCTGGCATCAAATAAGTGCTTAATAAATGGTTGACAAATGAGTGAATCACACATGCTCTAAGTCCATGTATGCACAAGCAAGGAAAAAAAAAAAACAGGGTGAGGATTTATGATTCACACACAGGATTTATCTCCTTAATTAATTAATCTCCATGATGTCTAGAATAGTAGTAGAAATACCAAGACTTAACACCCCCAAGTAAAAATTCTGTATCCTAACCTCTGTCATCAAGACATACCGAGTGGGGGGCAGAGAGATGGCTTCCAAGTTAAGAGTATTTGTTGTTCTTGCAGAAGACTCTGACTATGGTGCTCAGCACCCACATGGCAGGTCACGACAGCCTGTAGTGGTAGTCCCGAGGTGTCTGGTACCCTCTCTGGCCTCCCTGGGCACCTGTTCACACATGGTGTTCATACAGACAAGTAGCCACACCATATACACATATAAATAAAAATAAAGTAAGAATAAAGACATATCAAATGTGACTTACCCTTCCCGTTCTCTGTTATCAATTTGTGATTATTCAACTTCTTAATTAATAAAAATAAAGACATATCAAATATGGTTTGCCCTTTCCTCTCTCCAAGATCGATTTTTGGTTATCCAGTTTCTTAATTAAAATCACTTTTGTTTGTTTTTACAGTTCTTTAGTGTGTGTGTGTGTGTGTATGTGTGTGTGTGTGTGTGTGTGTTTGTATGTGTGTGTGTATGTGTGTGTGTGTGTGTGTTGGCAGGTAGGCCATGGCATGTGTGTAGAGGTCAGAAGACAGCTTGTGAGACTGGCCTCTCTCCTTCCACTGTGTGAATGCCAAAGATAGAACTTGGGCCTCAAGACTTGGAGACAGTGTCCTTATCGTCTCCTTGGCACTGAAGTCTATAATTTTAAGTTGTTACTGAGGGTTACAAAACAACATTTATTAAAGTTAAATTGTAAACATTGTTTGGCTATGTTTTTAGTAGTTTCTTGACTATAAAGAAAAAAGTTATAATGTGATTAAATAATGCTTTTGCATTTTTATAAGATGGATCCTATACTCTTGTTGGATATGTACTAAAAAAGTCATTCTTGGAGTACTTTAGTTGTACATGATACAATTTTTACCTTTAAAATTCTTTGGACCTGAGGCGGTGAAAGTCTAGGGATCTCCCAGGTAGATGGAGACAAGCCTCTTTCTAACCTTCCATTTGGTTTCTTTCATTCTGAAGAAGATATTTCCTTCATCTCTTTGAATTGTACTGGTTTATTTATGTAAGTTTAGTAGCATAAATTGTGAGAAATGGTTTTCTTTTAGTTTTTTTCCCCCTCACATAGTCTGGACTGATCACAAACTAAATGTAGCTGAGGATGACTTGACTCTACCCCCTCCAAGGTCAAGGACTGAAAGTGTGCAGCTTTTCACCTTGTTTACATGGTGCTGGGGATTCAAATCTGGGGCATTTTGCATGATATACAAACACCCTACCAACTGAGGTCCATCTCTGGCCATTTTTTGTTTCTTTGTTTTGTTGTTTTGTTTTTGAGACAGGTTCCAACTAGCCTGGAACTCACGGAGATTTTCCTGCCTCTGCCTCTCTAGTGCTGAGATTAAAGATGGAGTATGCCACCATACATGGCCCCAAACTTTAAAACCATTTTGTTTCTTAGTCAAAGAGATACCTGGGATGTTGGTTGTGTGTCTGGGACTCTATGTGGGATCCTGAGGCAGAACTATACTTCGGAGAACTCTTTAAGTCACAGGGTGGTAATCAGACAGGCAAATTTCATGTGAGGGGAAGAGAAATACAGAAATCTACTAGAAACTTTCATACTACAGTAGTTTTAAGAATGATTCTGACTGAGTCCACATGTTTTGGGATGACAGGTGAGTGCTACAGAAGACATGCCACCATTTACTTTCTACCAGCTGTGCCCATGCTCAATGATTACGTACTTCGGGGGAGATTAAAGATGGAAGAAAGTCCTTTGTTAGCCCTTCATGAGAACTGAAGTCTAATAATTAGTCCACCCCTAGACTCTTAGTTGGTTTTGGTGACTTGCTTGACCAATACAGCACAGAAGTGTCATTCTGGGTTCTCAAAGAGTAGCCATATGAAGCTTTGCGGCTTCTCCTTGTGGTTTTTGGTATCTGGAAGCCCCGGGCTACCATTTGAAATTTGCAACTATTTTAAGACTGCCTGTAAGATATGCTGGCATGTAGTGCTGGTTGATTCAGACCTTTGGGCAATCCCACCTGGCATGGCAGACATAAAACTGATCCTGTCTCAGAGCCTTCAAAGCAGCTCATGAACCAGAAGATTTCAGCAAATGACTGTTGTATCATTTGTGAGACAGAAAAATTGCCCACCTTAGCCCTGTCTGAATGCCCAATTTATAAAATCATGGCATAGGAAACCACTTGTTTTATTAAGGCACTGTGCTTTGGGAGGGTTTGTGATGCAACAACAGATGTCCAGGTTTAGCATCAGCTAACCAAACTAATCTACCAGTTTACAAGTGGATTTTTGGTGAAGACTCTCTAATTCCTTTTATCCTTGGAAAGCCAGATTTAATCTTAACAATTAGCATCATTGCTGTATTTATTAATATAAAACACAGACTGTAGAATCTGTAAGAGAAGACTTTCAATACAAAGAAAATAACTGGGGTACTGAAAACCCCTCTAGTCCTCATCTTCACCCCCATTTCCCATTTGTGAAGTCATGGGCAGTTTGGGGGTAACAGAGGGGGAGCTGAGACCATTCTAGCAATATTGTCTGTTTCATGTTAATTGCCTTTCCTTCCCAATTCTAAAATATTTAAGATTTTATTTACTCACGGATGCTGTAGGACTAAGTTCTCCTTCCTAGAATTTCCAAAGGTAGAAAACTCACTTTCTACTGGAATGAGACCATCTCTATGATCATGGAAGTTGCTTTTCATCTGAGTGGTTACAGATGAAAGGAAATTCTTTTTTAAACCATATATATATATGGTTTATATAAGTCCATAAATAAGGGGCTGGAAAGATAGCTCAGTGGTTGAGAGCATTGGCTTGGGTGTGGTCTCCAGCATCCAAAGGGCAGCTCACAATTGTCTGTAACTCAAGTTCCAGGAGATCTTATGCCCTCTCCTGGCTTCTTCTTCTTCTTCTGAGGATACCAGGCACACAAGTGGTTCAGAGACATACCAGCAGATTATATGTGTAAAATTAAAATTTAAAATTTAAATCCCTATATAGTTCAAACCTGAAGTATTAGGCTATCTTAATTAAAAAGATGAACACATAACATCTAATATATTTCCTCCTAGATATTATTTCTCTGCAGTTAGGAAGATTATGCAGTCCTCATTACAGAGGTTAAGTTAAGGATCCTACCCCCTATTCTTTTTAACCCCTTAATTTCTAATTTCGAAGTGTATGTGAATAAGTTATACTCATTTGGACCGAGAAAATGATCTGTGCTTACACAAGGCCCAATTATACATCTAACAATGATAGTGTTTTAAAAAGGGATAGAAACAGACATGGCCACAGGATACAAGGCTTCACCCCCAAATTAACATATAACAACACATCTGGATGATGTTTATTTGGTAGTGTTCCATCTCCTTTGCCATAGCCATAGGCTTCTGCTTTCATCTCTTTTTGGGCATACATTACTTAAGGAAAATATTAGTAATGTCTGCAGAGATGGATTAATACATTCCATTACTGACTGGACTCCTACTCAATCTGATGAATCAGTGGTTCTGTGGTTTCTGAAATCAACAGAGCCCATCAATTAAAACACATATTGCAATTAATGTTTTTAATTGTAAACACTGAATAGGATGCTGCCTTAGAGAATAAGCAGTATGTGTTAAAAAGGCAGGTTGGAGCAGCGCCGCAGATGGAGCGCCACACAGAAAACCCAGCGTACTGTGTTTGCTGCATACAAGCTGCCAGTTCAGCTTTGAGGGTCTCGGTCTCTTCTCGTTAAGATGATAATAACAATACATCCCTGAGCTAATGTGTGAGGCTGTTAGCATAGACGAGGCAACACAAGTGAATGACGAAAATTTCCGCTTCTGATAAGGCATCTGTGAACTTCTTAAACGGGGAACGGAGACAGGTGCATCTGGTTCACTTGGGCAGTGGGCACGGTGGCAGAGCATTCTGTGTAGGAGAGAGAAGCTGCCTTCCATCCAGATTGCTGCATTGGGACTCTTGCTTTTATTTTAAGATAAATCCTAGGTGTGCTTACTCTGCCTTCCACATTGACTTAGTGTCTCAGCGCCCTTCTCGTCTACTAGCTGACTAAAGCCAACTGTCACTTTATATGAGGAATGTTAACTTTTATAACTTTCTTACAAAAATGTAATTTATACAGTCTGGAGAGGGCTCAGTGATTAAGGTCACTGTTGCACAGGACCCAAATTTGGTCCCTAGCACTCTTTTTTTTTTCTTTTTCTTTTTTCCTCAAAGCTGAGGACAGAACCCAGGGCCTTGTGTTTGCTAGGCAAGCCCTGAGCTAAATCCCCAACCCCCAGGTTCCTAGCACTCTCGCTGGGCACCTCACAACTGCCTAGGATTCTGTTCCATGAGTGTCTGATGCTTCCAGCTTTAGTGGGCACCCGTACTCACACATGTGCATGAATACACAATTTAGAAACAATAAAAATCAATATGTCAAAGGGATAATTGACATACACAATACAATTCATTCATCTGTGGTGCATAACACAATTTTTTTGGTGTAGACACAGAATTGTGTGACCACCACCACAGTCAATTTTAGAACATTTTGAACACTACAAAAAGAATTGCTGCCCCTATTAGCAATTGCTCTCCATTACTTCCAGGTTGTCCTCCCTCAACTCAGCCCAGGCAACTGCTTTATAGATTTGACTGCTCTGGGCATTTCATATGAACCAGATCTTATGATATGTGGTATGTGATGAGAGGCTTCCTTTGTATAGAACAGTGTTTCAAGGTTCATCCAGGTTGCAGCATGCATCAACGGCCTATTCAGTTTTATTGGTGAATAGTATTCTATTGTATAGACATTCAATTTCATTTATCCAATCATGAGCTGATGGACATCTAGGAAATGCTCACAGTAGTACCTATCTTAGCTCAAATGATTTGTTATTTTCCAAAATGATCATGTCAGTGTAGATTTCTATCAGCAGGATGAAGGCTCTAATTTTTTCCACATACCCACTATCTAGGGTTCTTGAGAGAAACAGACCCATGGGGAATTGGCTTGTGTAACAATGGAGACTGGGAAGTGCCAACATCTATTATTAGCAAGACGGAGAACAGAGAAGGCCTGAGGAGGAATTCAATCTGAGTCTGAAGGCCTGAGAAGTGAGAGGCTGGAGACTGAAAACCCTGGTCCAAGTCTCTGTGAGGACCTGAGATCCATGAACTCCTGGTTGTGAAGGCAGGAAGAGCCCAATGCCCCACTCAGTTGGAAGAAACTTTCTGTTGTTTTGTTCTATTTGGGCCTCAGCAGGTTGAGTGTCCTGTCTATACTGGCCAGAGAAATCTGCTGCTGCATTCAGTCCCTGATTCAAATGCTACTCTCTTCCAGAAACACACACACACACACACACACACACACACACACACACACACACACACCCCTTTCCTAGCTATCTTGCCATCCCTTTACTCAGTCAGATCAATACATAAAATTGCACTCATTTCTATGTGTCCTTTCTTACAGTAAATCCACCTGGTGTGATCATTTATCCTGTGGTTTTTGTTTCACTTGAGTGATGGCTACCAAGGCCAGAGCTTTCTAAGCAGGTTTCTTGAGCTTTTGGATTGTTTCTACACCTTCTTTGGGAAAATGCATACTCAGATTCTTTGTCCATTTTCAATCGGACTATTTGCCTTGTATTGCTGAGCCCTAAGAGTTGTTTGGAATAAGAGTGGACCCCCCAACTCGGTTCTTTTCCAAGGTTGTTTTGGCTCTGTGATACCACTTGTATTGTCAGGTTCATTTTAGATCAGCTTATGCGAAGATACTGGAATTTTGATATGTATTATGTTCAATTATAGATCAATTTGGAAAGTACTGCAGTCTTAATAATATCATATCCTTTGAAGCATGAACATGAGAGAGTTTTCCTTTCTTTAAACTTTTCCCAAGATGCTATAGTTTCTAGTGAAGAGGTTTCACTTTTTTTGTTAGGTTTATTCCTAAGCATTTGTTTCTTTTTCATTGGTGCAGTTTTAAGTAGAATTTACTTCTTAATTTTATTTTCAGGTTGTATGCTGCAGGTGCAGAAGCCTGTGGCTGATACACACACACACACACACACACACACACACACACACACACAACTGCGTTATTCTTCAGCCACACTAACCTAAGTTTTTTAGTTCTAATGCTTCTTAGTAAATTCCTTATGATCTTCTATATACAAAGTGCTGTCACCTTGACAGGGAACTTCTATTTCTTTCTCTCTAATAATGATGACTTTCTTTTTCTTTATCAATTGCCCTTGCTTGACATTCACTATAAATACTGAACTGAAGTGAAGTTTTAGTCGGCTACCATTAAGTATGGTGCTACCTGTGGGTTTTGGTGTGTGTGTGTGTGTGTGTGTGTGTGTGTGTGTGTGTGTGTGTGTGAGACTGTGTTGAATAAGCACATTTGAAGCCATAATGGGTTTAATCCCAGCATTCTGGAGGCAGAAATAGGTGAATCTTTGTGAGTTCAAGGCCATCCTGGTCTACAAGGCTAGTCAGGACTACATAGTGAGGTCCTATCTAAAAAAATCATGATGGGATGTTTAATTTTGTCAAATGGATTTTTTTTTTATCTATTGGGATAGCAATATGACCTTTGTCTCTTATCTTATCGACAAGCAATTTGCTTGCAGAGGCAACCTTGCATTCTTAGTTGCAAATCTCAGCTGCTTATGAGATATGAACATCTCACACATTCCTGGATGCAGGGTCCTAGCATGTCTGGACTGTTGAGGCTATCTCATAGATGGATGTGTTTTCTGTGATACATGAACACGAGCAGGAGGAAAATGTTTCCTCTTACTGCCCTCAACTTTTACCTGAGCACAAGTTTGGTTGCCCTGGGTCTGAAACCCACTGGAGTACTCTGCAGATAAGAGCTTGCCATCTTCCAAAATCATGTAAACCAATCCTTTAAAGTGAATCTTCTTTTTATGCATATGTATGCTACTAGCTCTGCTCCACCAAAGAGTCCCAATGGATACATCAATTCGCTGTAGTTCTGGTGGGCTTACTCGGGGATTCTGTCAGTTTTGATGGTTTAGTCTTTATAGGATTTTCTCCTCTAGGTTAAGTGTTCTAATTTGTTGGCACACAATTCTAAGACTACCTTTATAAATCTTTAGTTTTTGTAATCCACCATTATCATTAGTTTGATGATAATGTCCCTTTTTAATTAATAGCCTTAATAATTTTAGCATTTTAGGCCAGGTGGCAGTGGCGCACGCCTTTAATCCCAGCACTCAGGAGGCAGAGCCAGGCGGATCTCTGTGAGTTTGAGGCCAGCCTGGTCTAGAGAATGAAATCCAGGACAGGAACCAAAACTACATGGAGGAACCCTGTCTCAAAAAAAACAAAAACAAACAAAAACAAACAAAAAAAAAGTAATAATTTCTTTTGTTCCCAGTTCAGATCAAGGTTTGGTGGTTTTGTTGATTTTTAAAGAATCAACTTATGGTTGATATTTTCTGTTGCCTGGTGATCTATGTCAGTCATTTCCATTGTAATGGTTTTTTTGTTTGTTTGTTTTTTTCTGTTTTCTTTAGGATTATGTGGATCCTCTCCTGTGTTGGAGGTAGAAAGTTGGGTTATTAGTTTGAGACCTAAGATCTTCCTCTATCATTGTTTTCTCTAATCATGATCTAACCACAACCTGGTTTTGTTTTCATTTTTATGTACTATAGACTGCATTCTGATCTTGTATTCCTTGCTTTTCTATTGTAATAAAACACCCATGACCAGCAGGTGTGGTGGTGCACACTTTCATCTCAGCACTTGGAAAGCAGAGGCAGGTGAAATCTCTTTTTGAGGCCACGCTGAGGATTTACACAGTGAATTCTAGGCCAGCCAGAGTTAGTTGGAGAGAACTTGACTCAAAACAGCAAAACAAAACACAAAACACAACACCCAGCAAAACAAGACAAAAAGCTCACCACCAGCAAGGCAACTTACAGAATTAAGGGTTTATTTGGATTTATGTTTCCAGAGGGCTCAGCCCTGATGGCAGAGGCAGCAGGTGGCAGGGGCGGGAGCTGAAGGCTCTGTTTCACAGTGTCAACAGGATCTTGAACTGGGGATGGTAGAAGGCTTTGATACCTCAGAGCCTGCCCCAGTGACATACTTCCTCCAGCAAGGCCACATGGCCTAAACCTATCCAAATACCGTCACCACTGGGGATCAACCTTAGGACACATTCTCATTCAGACCTTCATGAATTTATTCACAAGTTCTTATTCAGAAGTGTATTGACTATGTTTTGCACAATTCCTTGTAGGTTTTCAAAATTTGCTTTTGTTATTGATTTCTCATTTTGCTTCCTCCTGGTCTGAGAACATGCTTTGTACAATTTGCATCCTTTTAAGTTTATTGGTTTTTTGTTTTTTTGTTTTTTGGGTTTTTTTTTTTTTTTTTTTTTTGGTTTTTCGATACCGAGTTTCTCTGTGTAGCTTTGCGCCTTTCCTGGATCTCGCTCTGTAGACCAGGCTGGCCTCGAACTCACAAAGATCTGCCTGTCTCTGCCTCCTGAGTGTGCCACCACTGCCCGGCTCCTTTTAAGTTTGTTGTGGCTTGTTTTGTGAGCTAACACGTGGACGATCCTAGAGAATGTTCTATGTACCCTTGTGATGAATGTGAATTCTGCTGTTGTAAGTGGTAACAGTTACCCTACAGGTAACCGTTAAAGTGCTATTCACGTGCTGTATTCTGTTGTTTATCTCGTTGTTCTAAGCATCGTTAAAAGTGGGGTTTTAACTGGGTGGTGGTCCAGGCCTGGAATCCTGGCTGCTTGGGAGGGCTGAGGCAGGATGACTATGAATACAAGGCCAGTTTGTGCTACACAGTAAGAAAGACCCTGTCTCAAAATAATGTCACTGAAAGGGTGAGGGGAGTGGGGTGGAATGTAGTTCAGTATTAGAGTACTTGTTAAGCACATATCATATATTGACTTCATTCTACACACACACACACACACACACACACACACACACACACACACAAGCTCTAAGGTAGGATATTAAAATTTTCAAATATTTTTTATGTTTTCTTTCCTTCAATTCTGTCAACATTTGCATATTACTTAATATATTTTGGATTCTGTGGCAAGTTACATATGTAATTTATTGTTATATCTTCCTGGTAGATGAAACATTAATACTGTAACATCTGTGTTTCTAGTGGCCTTTGGTTTAAGGCTTGTTGGTCTGTTGTGGATAGATCTACCCCACTTTTCTTATGGTGACTATTTGTATGATGCATCTTCTCAGCTGTTCCTTTCTCATGTGTTTGAAGACCCACACCTTCATATTTGCAAGTAGTTGGATACTTTAGAAGCATTTGATCTGATAATATTAGCACTTGTGGGTAGAGACATGCTTGTATAGTCACACTGGTTTCTTTTTTTCTTTATGGATGAATGTAGTTTTTTCTTAATCCAGCCTGTTTTTGGTGTTTTCTATTATATTTTTAAATTTTGACTTATTAATTTTATTTTCCACTCATCTTTTTTTCAAAATCTCAATTTCTTTATCGAGTGTCCCCTTCACACTGCTTTCTTATCAATATTCTGCATCAAGTACCTTACTTCACTCCTTTACTTGTTCATCTCCTTGAATCTAGTGATGGTTTTCACAGTTAGGCTTCGGCTTTTGAATTCTTTGTCTGGCATGTCAGCCATCTTAACCACTTCGGACTTGATTTTTGGAGGTACTGTGACCATCTGAAGAGTAATATTCCATGTCTTCCATATTTCTTATTTTTCCGTGTTATAATTTGCATACACCATAGGATGGACATGCTTTCCAGCTTTCTTCACAGCTCTTCTTAGTGAACAGAGCACACTTGAGGACTCAACCTCCAGGTCCACTCAGAGAAGAGAACATATTCTGCTGTAACAAGAACCACACCCAGCCTAACCAGACAGAAAGACAGCCAAAATCAACCGAGGTCCAGTACTCCACCAAAAATGATCATAGGAAAGAAAATGGCAAAAGCAGTTTAATTAAAACATCAATTATGGTGTGTTAATTATGTTAATAAAGTCCATTTTCTCTTGAAATATGAAATCTCTGCTGTCACACTGCATGACTCATAACCTAGGGCCTGTACCTCCTCTACAAAAACACTGGTTTTAATAAAGTCTTCCAGTGTGTCCTGATGTCCCTGTTAATCTGCCTACCTCTGCTGCTATCATACTCACACGTTGTTAGGCTCTTCTGTTTAGAGAGACTTAGCTTGACTGTTTAAACAACACCCTGGGGTATAAATTGCTCTACAATATAATAAAAATAAATGTCCTTTTGAAGAGACAGTATCTAAAGCCAGTCTTGTGGATTTGTTTCAACACGGCTCTTCTCTCTCCCTTCTTCCTGTTATCTTTGCTCAGGTTTTGTCTAGGCTTTAGTTTAGACTCTGCTTTCTGGAACTTCCTTTTTCCTCCTGATTGCTAACCTCTAAAATCTCTATTGTTTTGAGACACCCTCAGGCTTGGACTTTTTCAAGCACATTCTAGATCAAGTCAGTCCCGTTGGGAACATTCCAGAGACCTCTGCTGTTATGAGCTGCTTCTGCCCCTGAGCAGCAGCCCTTGGTCACTCAGCAGTGGAAGGTGAGGCTGGTTCACTTCTCCTCAGGGTACCAGGTATCTGAAGTAGCTTCTGGTATTCCCATCTATATCTCCTGGTATGGAATCTGGAACTGGGCCAATGGCAGCCATGGCGTTAGTATTCTCAGCCTTCTAGGCCTGGGGTAGAACCTCCATCCTGTATTCTGGCTGATGGAGAAAGAGCCCCCAGTCCGTTGATGCAGTTGGTCAGAGGTTAGTCTCCCACAAGAAGTGAAGGTAGGGGGACATGCCATGCTAGCGTCTCTTACACAAACTCTGGAGCCCTTGACTGGCAGATGGGATAGAACAAATCCTTTGACTTCCTTCAAATCCACATTAAGTAGACCTGCTTTATGTGCTGCCAACTCTTGCTGTTCTGACCTAGAGTTGGTGACTTTTCCTAAATAAATGTTTCTCCATTTGTTGACTATCCTTAAGAGATGTTCCAGAGACTTTAAAGTATGTTTTGCTTCTCACCTAGATTAACTCTATTGATCCAAATCAATGTAAGAAAAATCAAGGCTCTGGTCCTGAGCCCTGTGCCATTCAGCCACCTTGAAGTTGTGTAAGAAGAAACTGCTGAAAAATTAAGAATAACAATTGCATGCATTGAGAGTAGATTGAAGAAGGAGCATTTGTCTATGGAAAGCTGATGTATAATTTATAAGTTCTATTAGAACTCAAATTATTAGTTGATGTAATTATTTTCTTGGAGCCGGTGCCATTTATCAGTGCCGGTGTAATTACATTGACTTATAAAGATTAATATTTCAAAATTAGAGCTGGGTTTTAGATCTACCTCTGCTATCGTTTCCTCACTACCCATGTTAACCACTGCATTGAAAACACACTTTATTGTAAGTTTTGTTTTGAACACAGTGATTTCTTTATTGATAATACAGAAAGACAGGATTTGGTCACCTCTAGGGAAGCTTTTTTGAGCTCTGAAGTTCTCCTGTTCTACATGACTTGGTTGAAGCAATCATTCTTTCAATAGCTCAGCCTCTGTTTATTGATTATCTAGGTGTGAAGTGCTATGTTAGGAATGGTAGACACAGCAGACATAATCTATGCTTCTATGAAAGTAACAGTTATTCAAGCAATAAGTAGGCATCCATTGAGAGGAGAAGCAGGGATAATGTGTAAGTCAGGATTTCCTCACCACTTCTGAGGGGGGGCAAGCACTTCAGAGACCTGTTTCTGAGGAAATGAAGTGATGTTTTCATTGGCTTCTTCTCCCAGTTATAAGAAAACAAGAAATTCCAACTAATGTAAACAATATGAACTTTTCTTTCTTTCTTTCTTTTTCTTTTTTTAAATTTTGTAGTTCTGGGGCTGGGGGAGGCTTAACCTTTGCTTACAAGTGGCACCTTATTGCTATCCCCTCGGGGAGGGACACAGTGTGTATGGAACAAAAGCCTTCTGTTGACAGAGCATAACAAGGATCCCTGATAAGAAGAACCCTTGGAAGTCAGGGCCAGCCCCATCATTGTAGGAAGGCTGTAGAAGAGTGGTCTAGAGCTGAAATGTGTTTGGAACCCATGTTCCTGTGGTGATAACCCAGAACTCACAGATGCCTTTGCTCCCTGCAGCCCTGATCCTGTCCCAGTCTCAGGGAGAGTCTGCCTGTGGCATTTTATTTTTTTCTTCTGGCCCAGTGAGTCACACAGTATACCCTTTAGCCATACATATTTACCTGTAAGTGTTCATTGCAATGAGTCATTGGTCTAGTTCAAGGCCTCTGGCTTCTGCTACACTATCAGTACTGGGACTCCTCTTGGATATCTTATTATTGCCCTGTGTCATGGAGATCCTGCAGCTTTGGGTCTGCAGGTCAGACCTCCTTACACGCTCTAGCAGTTCATAGATGAGGTGGATGTTGGGGAGGGTTAGTCAGTAGCCCTCATTCTGGGCCTGGGTTGGTCAGCCTGCCAGCTTTTCCTCATTATCACCACCAGGGTGAGCTTTCCAGCACTTCCCTGGCTAGATGATCCAATGCAGCAGACAACAGGGAACAGGGTCAGTTCTCCTGCTCACAAGCTCTCAGGTCTAGCTCACCTGTACTCATACCCCCAGGGCCAGGTCTACTGTTTTGCACAGGTGAGGTGCAGGGCCTGCTCTCCCAATTGCTGCAATCAATGATGGGCAGGGCCAGCTCGCCTGCTTGTTACAGGTGGCAAGGAGTCAGGGAGGGCATATTCTCCTCATCCATGCCACCACATGGCACATGAGGGGGCAGAGGCAGCTCTCCTGCTCTCATGCCCCTCAGGCCAGCTCACCTGCACTATCGCCAATAGGGTCAGCTCTATTGTGCTGCCTGGGCAAGGTGCAGGGCCTAGGGCTGCTCTTAAGAACAGCTGGTAAGGGGCAGTGCCAATTCCCCCAACCAACCCAATTCTCACAACCTCGGGGTCAGCTCTCCTACCTACCACAGGTGATGAGGGGTGGGAGATGGGGGAGGTCATGTCTCCCTCACCTATTATACCATCTGGCATGGGAAGGGTGGAGTCAGACTTCCTATGCATGTTCCAGGACTAGATCATTTGCACCCCTACCAACAGGGACAGCTCTATTGTGCCGCCCAGGTGAGGCACAAGGCTTGCTTTCCCAAGGGCTGCAGTTGATGAGGGGCAGGACCAGTTCCCTTGTGCTGCAGCCAGAGAGGGATGGAACCAACTCTGTGAAGCCTTATTCTCATTGCTTTCAGTGGCAACAGAAGCCATGGACATCAACACAGACCCCCATGGTTGCTTCTGGGCCACAGATCAAGACAGCCCTGGACATCACCATGACCCTGAGTGGCAAGCAGGCCATCTACATCAGCCTGTTTTTCACCATCCTTGCCTCTTCAGATTTGCCTCTCTCCCCAGCACATGAATTGTTCTACCCCCCTCTCTCCCCCTTTTCCCCACCCTGTATTTGTTCACCATAATGGTGCCCTGCAGAACTGTGGCTGTCCTCCACATGCCCACCCGGGATGAGAAGTGTTGAGTGGCTCTTGGCTGACTTCTGCCCATCCAGGTCAGGCAGGAGGACTGGTCAGAGATGTCTGCCCATGGCTGTTAAAATCTATCAAGTCCTCCTTCAACTGTGTCCTTCCTTTTAGAAATCTGTGATAATGATGGGAAAAGTCTTTCTGTATTCTGTGAATGTGTTGCTCTGATTGGTTGATAAATAAATCTGTCTGGTCAGTGGTGAGGCAGAATAAGGTTAGGTGGGACAGTCTAAAAAGAGAGGAGTAAGGAAGAAGACAGAGCAGGAAAGACGCCACCAGCCGCCACTAGGAGAAGCAAGGTGTAAAGGTACCAGTAAGCCACGAGCCACATGGCAAAGTATAGATTTATAGAAAATGGGTTAATTTAAGATATGAGAATTAGATAACAAGAAGCATGCCATGGCCATAGTTTAAAAATAATATTTCCCTGTTTGTATTTGTTTGGGTCTGAGCAGCAGCAGGACCGGCAGGTGAGAGAGATTTGTCCTGACCACAGGCCAGGTGGGACACAGGTAAACTTTCAGCCACATAATAAATGCTAATGTCCATTAGAATCAACAACAAACAAACAACAACAAAAGTCAAAGACCCATTTTGTTCTCTCTTTGAGGACAGGTTTCCTAGAAAGAGAAGAGAAAATATTTGCATTCTCTCCTTCTTATACAAACATGAGAAAAAAGAATAGTGAAGAGGTTGCCTTCTGCAACTAAACAGAGCCTCTAACTGTAGCCACAGTGATATTAGTGACTTATAAAGTCACTGGGTCCTGAGGGATGTTTTCTTGACCAGCAAAAGAGGCTATGCTAACGTGATGAGTTTATGGATGTTGAGATGAGGTGATCATTATAGTGCAATGCTATCACAAAGATCCTTAGAAGGACATAGGAGGGTTGGAGTCAGAGAGATGACCACAGATGCTAGAATTGAAAAAATACACTGTGGTATATTAAAAAAAAATGGAGTCCTACACAATAATGAAAAACTTTCAATATTTACATTGCGCAGCAATCTGGGTGAACATCACAAGATTCTTAAACAAGAGTATTGAGCTGTACAAGAATTCAGAATCACAATATTTGAATTTAATTTTGTATGTAAAATAATTGCAAAGATAATACCTAGTGTTAGAAGTCAAAAGATGAAGAAAACAGATTCTGATAGGCACAATTCAATGAGGGTGTTAAGGAAGCTGAAGTGGATAAAATTCTACTTTTTTAGCTCTATGCCAATTAAATAAATATGTTTATTAGTTTACCACTCAATGAATGATAGGATGAGAATCCATGTCCCTTTTCTGGAAACTTACAGGAAAAGTTAAGAAAAAGGTAACTTGGGATACTATAAAAATGCAATATGTCTTTCAGGGGAAAATAAGCTAAAAACATTGGCAGCATTCAGAAACCATCATCCCTGAAGCTACTGGGTAAACTCTATGGCATAATTGGCAATGCTTTTTGAATATTTCAGCAGGAACTGAGTAAGAAAAGATCCCAAGAAAACTGTGGGGCAAGGGAATGTAGTGTTGGAAGTGAGCTGCACTATGCTGATGGGTCTTTGTCAAGCCCGACAGGAGCAGGAGCCTCATTTAGTATAACAATCATAGTAGCAAGAATTAGCATGACATGATCTGCGAGGGAATTGACAGATTACCGTGAAGAAACAGAATAGAATGTGTTCAAGTTGGATGTCCTGGGGCTCAGACCCAAGTTGATATAGGAAACGTCATGGTTCGAATCTGAACAATTCCCCCACAGGCTCATGGTTTGAAGGACTGGTGTGTTTTTGAAGATGGTAGTGGTGTAGGAGGTGGGCAGGGCTGAGAGAAGTAGGTCACCACATGGACCTTTCAATGTGATACTCACTCCTGGTACTGACCTGCTTCATCTGCATGGCCTGCCAGCAGCCCTTGACTCTCCCTCTCACTGTGGACATGGCGGATCTACCTTATCTTCCCCACCACAGCACATTGAAATCTCTTGAAACCTGAGCCAAAATCATGCCCTAACTAGTTATTTCTATGAGGGATTTGATGCTAGCAATACAAAAGCCATTAATGAAGACAATATGGGAGTCAAAAAGGGTGAGAACATGACAGGAGCCTAAACTCAAGAGGAGAGCCACACTTGGGGAGAATGAGTTTCAAGGGTAAGGGGTGCTTTAAGAGAAGATTAGGGTGTAGACTGTGGAGTTGGTCTATCCAATAGTTCAGGACAGCCAGGAAAGGTGACCAGGTACCCCGAGATTATTCCAGCTCTGCTCATCTGAATGGTTTTGAATTTGATTAGACAATAACAACCACACCTAGGGTTTGCCTCAATGTCCTGAACCATTCTGAAATTGTATATGTAATACAACTTCTAGAACACCAGGGAAGGGAGTGCATTGTCAATCATCAATATGCAACATGGAGAATGTTTGGGTATTATGAAGTTTACTCTTACATGGCTCACGGGAAAGCACTGAGCTACAGGGCTGGAAGGGACACAGCGAGACAGCCCAGGGGATTCCAGTGTCTGACAGAGGGGGCTTCACACTCTCTCCTTGTGGGAAGAGCTGGATTTGTGCTTGATTACAGAATGTCACAGCACATCTGGCTGTTGATGAGAGTGGTTCGAAAGCCTTTGGCTTCTCTGCAAAGTATTATGAAAAAATCCTGTTGCCATATGTAATACGTTTTGTTATGATAATTGTGACATCTGAACCAATTACCTTTCTTGTATTTTCTAGATGTTTTTCACTTCTCTGAATGTTAAATGACTCAAAGTTTAGGCAAACGACACAGATGTATCTCTACTTGAAAAAAAAAAGGGAAATGTTTGTTTGTCCCAACAAATGACAGGGTGTTTGGCATCGTGTCTTTCCTATCCTTTAGTCTCAACAAGAGGCTCGGATCAGCTCTGGAGTCCAGGATGAAGCCTGTCCTTAGGTATGGCCAGTTCTGCCTTGGCTTCTGCTGTGACTCTCAGAAACATCTGTGGCAGTGCAATAATAACTCCTACCTGTCAGGAAATGAATTTTGTGTCTATCGCATCCATATGTTGAAGCTGTAACACCCAGAGTGTCACCTTTGGAGGCCCATGGGACATCATGACATTTAGACGAGGTGCTAAGTTTGGTGCTCCTGTGGTGGAATGGCATCCTTGTAAGAAGAGATTAGAATTTGATTGTGCTCTGCCTGATGAGAATGCACTGAGGAGACTCATCAGTTAATACAATCCAGGAAGACACAATGAACTCCAATCAACAATGAGAAGAGAGGAGAATTATAAAAAAGAAAAATACTTGGACATTCCTCCTAAAGATGAGCCCCTCCCCACCCCACCCCAAATAATCTTGTTGTGCTTTGGCTTTGGGGACAGGGCCTCATGTCATCTAGGCAGGTTTCAAACTTGTGGTGCAGCCAAGGATGGCTGTGAAATCCTGACCCACCTGTCTCGACCTCCCAAGTGCTGCCTCCAAAAACACCTTCTTTCGTCAAGTAGCTATTATCAGGTTTCTCAAAATGGCTCTTTTCAGGTTTTTGTGACTTTTGAGAAGTGTTTTCCATGGATCAAAACATTTTCTGTGCCATCCAGTTACAGGGAGGATGTTAGGAAGCCAGTGAACGGGGATTGTTAGGGTTTGAGTGTGGTTTGTCTGGGCAAAGTTCCTGCTGAAATCCAATTGTCAACGAGGCGTGTTGGAAGGTGACTTAGGTGCAGGGAGAGAAGGCCCTTTTGTTAGGAAGGCAATCTTGCTCTCCGGGGAGATTAGACAGGTGAGATGCAAGGTGGTTGTTATATATTGTGGCTCTGCTCACACATCCTCTGGTCCTGCTGCTTTCCACTGTGAGCTGAGACAGCAGGAGGTCCTCCCAGGAGCCACACACTTGCACATCTCAGCCTGTAGTGCTATGAGCCAAAATAAACAACCTTCCTTATCCATTACCTGGCTCAGGCATTCTGGTACAGCAAGGAAAATGGATGAACATAGGTGCTGAAGAGAAAACAAAGAGGAAGAAAGAGGAGATCGTGGGCAAATAATGAAAAAGCTAATGAAGGCTGACAGCATTGGGGGACAGTGAAAGACTATCGCAAGGCCATGGAAGGGCAGCAAGAGTGACTCAAAGATCACCAACACAAGTTCATAAACCTCCAATGCTGGGTCTCATTAAAATGCTTTCCCCCCTCACGATAGCCACAGCAGGCTTTCCTTTCTCTTCATCTCCCATTTTCAAGTCCCATTATGTTCATTAGCTCTGCTTTTCATTAACCAAATAAAAAAATCAAACTGTGTCTCCATTAGTGACAAGGTCCTTTCATTTCCTAGGTCACATTTTACAAATATAACCTTGACTGGGCTTTATTATTGCTATTCACATCGAATAGTAGAACAAAATGCTAAAAAGCAACTTTTTGGCATTCTACATTATATTCAAGTGCCTTTATCCTTTGTGAGACACACACACACACACACACACACACACACACACACACACACACATACACACACACACACACTTTCACCCAAATAATTTTTACTCTAATAGATGCAAAGAACTTGATCTTCTACTGTTTTAAAAATGTCTAGGTTATAATTTATAAACGTCTCTTTTTAAGTTATAATCTATAATTTCTTCTTTATATGAAATTAAATAATTTGTGTAAACCGTAAATAGCAGTCACACATTTTGAATGGAAGCAAGGCTTTTTATAAATACTATTTGCATATGCTTGGGCTATTCATGAGTCAGTTTTCATGCCCCTGTGTTGTGGAAGGATTAAATTATAGTTTTGCAGTAGATTGGGTTTCTTTGTATTATTGTATTTACACATTTGGTTGGTCTTTTATGCATTTTTTCCATCCCATCTTATAAAGTGATCAGGACATAACTCCTTCTCCATTGTGCTTATAAGAACCCATCACAGTATGGATTTTAACAGAAAAATTGAATACTTAAACTCAATTGTTGCATTGTAATTCTGTCTATGGAGCTACCTACCTACACTGAACTTCAAAAAGAAAATGCAATTAAAGGCAGATTGCCATGGACAAGGAATTACATTCTACCAATAGTAATGAGTAATCTTTGCCCACGCCTGACCCGAGATAGGCCGGCCACCTTTGAGCTTTCTATAGGACAACATTCCCACATCTTAACACAATAGGTGACATGTAAGAATACACAGAAAGCACTTCTTTTGGCTTCACAAAGCTGGCCCTTTGTGTCCCCTGAAATTATGGGCACATAATCCTTGGATGTGCTGTGTGGAAAAAAACAAATATTAAAAAAAAAGTCAAGAACACTCTTTTTGTTTGCTGAGAACTCTGTGCAGTATGAAAGTGAAATATTTTGTCCTAGCACTAAGCCATAAACTGTCGCTCGTGGAATAATAGCCTTACCCAGTTCCCAGACCCTGGGAACAACTAGATGAGCTGGGTAACTCCAGACAGAGTGAGGGTGTTAGGACAGCTTTTGCACACAGTTCTCAGGCCCTGGCTGTGGTCTGACATGGGTTTGTACGCCAAATGAAAACAGGAGCTGGGAGGAAATGGGCAGATGTAAGCTTTTCACTACAGGAACAGTACCTGGAAGGCAGATGTATTTGGCAGTCTCTCACCGTTTCTCATTGGAAAGTGATAACTGAAAGTATGACAAGTGGTTTCTGCTTTTCCTCTTCTGGGACTTTTACTCCCGAGGTGATTTCTCTTCTTGATTTTGTTCAGGGCAAGGATGTCATAGCCCAGTAACTTAGAACAATGGCGGAATGGGGATGATGGGTGTGACTTCAAATATTTTTATGTATTTATTTGAAGTGTTGGCGACTGAACCTCAAGGCCTTGTGCATAGCAGGTAAGTGCTCTATCACTGAGTTAAAGCTTCAGACTAAAAAATAATATTGATTTAGAGATAGAGTCTCACTAAGTTATTCAGCTGGCCTTGAACTCATTAGCGTAGGCAGGACTTCAACTTGACATTCTTCTGCTTCAGCCTCCCAGGAAACTGAGATTCAAGGCTTGTGCATCAGGCCCTGCTGAAACTATCCATTTAGTTCTGTCTATGAACTTGATGAGCCAAGATTTTACTGACCCTTACTCGTCATAAATACTTAGGAGATTGTTGCCTATGACCAAGAAGAGAACCTGGAGGTCCTTGGATGCCACTAAAAGCATTTGGATTTGTAGATTGGAAGTGACCTAAAATATAGACCTAACACACTTTCACTTTCAGGTATCACAATATAATTGTCCCAGAGGCCTTTGTGGCCACACTTGAGGAGTGCTTACACTCTTAGCAACTGGCCTATAGCATCTTACGTTGCTTTCTCCACCTGTGACATCTGGAAAATCCCAATTAGGGCTGAGAGGAGGAGGATTGAAGAAGCTTTAGTAATAAATGATCCATCCATTTTGTTTTCTGGTATCTCTTCTCCCACTATTTCCTTTCCCATAACCCCCCTTCCCACCCTATCTCTTGTCAGCTCTGACTGTGATTTCTCTACTTATGAGAATGTGCATCAGACCATGACCAGTAGAGCCCATGGTATTGTTCTCAGCATGAAAACCTACATAGGTACTAGGAACAATCAGCCTTCCCATTTATCATTAGACCCAAAGATTCATGAGTGGCAAAGATGTAAATTTATTTTAACCTTAAATCTTGAGCCTAATTCTAGTGTGTGGGAAGCCAGCAATAGTAGAGTAGTGTGATTGAGAGATACATTTCAATTAATTCTCCCACCAATGCCCTATCTCTTCCACATCAGAACCTTTTATAGTGTTAAAATTAACAATTATGCAGCTGATGGCTGGCTAAATCCACCAGGGGACCAAAGAGAGCCTCAGATAACATGACATGTATAAATCATTCAAGAGAACAATTCATAGAAGAAAAGTTATCTGTGTCAGGGATGACATTGAAAGAGCCAAATAGGAGTCGATGGGAAGAAGGGACATTTAGGACCATTGTCCACCTCACTTTTCTTTTTCTTTAAAAAAAAATGTGTCATAATATAAAATTTTAAAATTAATTATCCATTAGCTGCAAAATAAATGTCTTTTCTTGTGCTAAGGAAATAGTGGCCTTGGCAGTGAAAGACTCTTCACACGGGAGTGGTACTAAAGAGTGCTGTCCCTAGGTGAGGTGGCTCTTTGTAGAAGCACAATGAGGAGCGATAGGCAAGCTCAAGTTGACCAGTTGGAGTAAAAGACCTGCCAATGTCATCCATCAGTTACAGCAGCAGAGAAATGGAGCTCAAGAACTCTGTCTCTAGGCCACATCAATGACAAAGTTATAGGATGTCCAGAAGGATGTCCCACGGATGCTGGCTCCTGCAGAACTCATAGTTTTCAGGTTTCATTCACTATCTGCACCAAAACCTTACAGAAGCATCTTTATTTGTGGTTTCATTCTTCAGTCATCAGGTACTATCAAAGAAAACTTTGTTTTTAATAAATATGTCTCTCTTGATATAGGCAACACACTCAGGCTTACACACACTCTGGGAACATCCGAGTTGAACAGGACCAACCCTGTGAGCTCACAAATTTTATATATCAAAATCCTTTGCATAAGTTTATTCTCAATATATTTCATTTCATTAAGAAAGTCACATCTGTGTGACCTTATTTTGTCTTTCATGGCTGTAGGCTTTGAATTGAAACTTCACCCACAGTTTACAGGAATATTTGACTTGTTTGTTCCACATATGGGATAGTACAGGCTAAAAGCTTTGCTAAGCATGGGAGGTGACAAAATTGCCATATAATTTTCATTTCTTTAAAATAATTTATTCCTGCCCCCACCTTGCATACTCTGCCACTGGCATACAGAAGAAATAAAAAATCAAGAAAGAAGAAAAATGGTATGTTTTTTTGGACATGGCTCAATAACTGCATCACACTGTGGTGAACTTATTACTATTCATGAGTCTTTAGTGAAGTATGGATTATACTGTCCTCACTGTTACTTGAATGCAAAATACCTGGATAAAAGTTGTTTTCTTCTTGTCACCAATGCAGTTGTGTCTAAACACTTTCATGATGCCACATAATGTTTCATCGTTTGCTTTGCTGAGCATATTAATTATGGTTTTGTTTTGATGCTTCATTCTCTAGGACAATGTAAATGTTTACTATCAAATATTGGTAATCAATATTGATGCAGAGATATCATTGATTTATGTAAACTCACTTATTAAAATGTGGAAACTTTTAATATGCTTAATATGTAGATCTAACCTTTCTGGAGAAGATGCTACGAAGATGTTAACAGTTTGTCCCACAGGAGATAATCAACTGGGACACAGGAGGATGAATCCGTCGTGTTCTATAATGGAATCCACTCCTTGAGCCTGTGAGACAGCTCAGCACGTAACAGCACTCAACTTTAACCCCCAGGATCAACGCAGTGGATGAGAGAACCAACTCCCAAGAACTGTCCTCTGAGTGCAAGTATACACATGCATACATGAATAAATGTAATAAAAATAAAATGTAATGTCCCACCAACATTTTAGTGAAAAGAAACTGAGAGAAAATATCAAAATTGCTCAGCTGTCCCCATAAATTTGCCTACATTGGACATTTCATGGAAATGGAATCACACAGTGTGTGTGGCTTGTGTGTGTGGCTTCTTTGACTGAGCACTGTTATTTGTGTTTCAGATTAGATTAAGGCAAGAAGGCTGGAAGCTGCTCACGCTCAGGAGGCTCCTGTCATGGTAGAGCCACCATCTTGGATAAGGGCACACTGTGCGCAGTGTGAGGAACGCTGCTGTTTCCTCTTGGTTCTGTGTCCGGTTTTCCTAGTGTGCTGTTTACAAATAGGAGACAATAGGCTCCGTCACATTTTTGTCAGGATACACTACCTGAATAAGCTCAGTTCATACCACATACGCTTTATCTTTGCCTTCAACTTTATTCTCTATCTTTGCCCTGTCTTTTTCTCTACGTCTCTCTTTGAAGACTTACTTATCTTTAATTCTGTATGTCTGTGTGTGGCTACACACATGCGAGGGAAGATTCCTGAGGAAGCAAAATGAGGACATTGGGCAGAGGGAGGCTGTAACAATGCCTCCACAGTTAGGAACCCTGGCTGCTCTGGCAAGGGATCCCAACTCGATTCCCAGCACCCACATGGCAGCTTACAACTACATCTATCTCCAGTTCCAGGGGCATGTCATGCCTCTTATGGCCTTTATGGGCACCAGGCACTCATGTGATGTATATATGTATGTATAAACAAACACTCATACATATACTAAAAATAAATCTTTATAAAAAGATGAGGGCCTGGATCCCCTGGAGTCAGTTATAGGTGGATGGATGGTACCTGACATGGTTGCTGGGAACTGAACCCAGGTCCTCTGCAAGAGCAAGTTAAGTTCTCTTAACTAGTGATCCACCTCTCTAGTCCTCCTCTACGTCTTTCAAATTAAATTAAATATTTAAACATTTTTCACATAAATATCTACTGTGCTGGGTCTGTTTGCCTTCCTAACGATCCTTTACTTATCCTGTCCCACTTGTCACTCTTGACCCTACACAGTTCACTTTTACTTTCATGTCTTCTTATTTTAAGTATCTATTTAAAATCTAGAAGTTGCAAATGAGAGCAAACCTACGACATTTGACTGCCTGAGACTTGGTTAAGAAGACGTACAGCCACAGTAGAGTCCTGCAAGGCCCCTGCTGTGTGTGGGGGGGGCTGCCTCCTTCTTTCTCTGGTTCTTCACCGACTCATGGGGTCAGACGGCTTCATCAGCAACACTCACCCCAGCATGCCACCCCAACAGGTCATTTTTTCCTGTGACCCCAAACATGGTACTTGGGTTTGCCCAATGAAGAGTTACTCTTTAAAGTCCCCACGGCCAATGGCTGACACCAAGCTGTGTGAAGCTTGCTTTGTGCCAGTGCAGTATTTTGTGTATTATAGATTTTAAAGTTTTTTTATTTAAAAATTCTGTATTCTATCCGATCCACCATGGTGCAGGTGGCAAGCAAGACTTGAGGTAGTTTTTATATGTTGTGATATTTCTTCAAATAAAGCACTTTTAGAAAGAAAAAAAAAGTCCCCACAATAACAAAATCCTTTTTTTTTTTATTCCTCTCAAATGTGTGTCAGCAGTGTCTGGGTTGCTGGGGAGCAAACCCAGGAGTTCACACAGGCCAGGCAGGCATCCTGCTGCTGGGCTACAGCCCCAGCTCTGTGAGGTGCTCTTATAATCTACGTCAACAGAATTACTACCTTTGCTCATGGAAGTTACAAAAATGGTCTGTGGAGAATTTGAAAAGAAAATTACACTGAAGAAAATAAGAATCATCTACAATGCTGCCATCAACACTAAACTAATATGGGCTTTCTGATTTTACATGTTGTGAACACCTGTATTTTTCAAACTCAGTCGAACTATTGAATCTCTCCAATATTTGAGGGAGAAAATTAGTGGTAGATAAGAACAAATCTGCTGGGGTTGGGTAAATTTATAAAAAATTAAGTTAAGGTTAGGCTGTGTCCAGGATTTGGATCTTTATTCTTCTGATTACCATCAGAGCAAGTATATTTCTCATATTTTGAAATATTTTCTTTAAAACCTGATTCTTTTTATGTCAGCATAGGGGCCTGGAATGGTGGCTCATATCTTCCACCCCAGTGCTCAGGAAACAGAGGCAGGTAGATCTCTGGGAGATTGAGGCCAGCTGATTTAGACAGAGTTTCAGGCCAGTCAAAGCTACACTGTGATACCTTGTCTCAAAAGAAAATCTCTGTGTGAATTGTGGCTCATTTTTGTTGTTTTCTGATTTGTTTTTACTATTTATTATTATTATTATTATTATTATTATTATTATTATTATTAATGATTATTTAAAACTATACTTTGTTTTATGCTATCAGGGATAATAATGTTCCCCACCAGAACCATAGTCCATCCATTAGAAACTCTAATACTGGGCGTGAGAAAACCTTTTGAATTGTTGGTCAGGGGACTCCAAGAGAGCTCCCCAGCGATACTGGCTACTGCCATTGTGTTTTGTTGCTTTCCTGAATTTGAAGAGGAAGTACTACTGTTGAAGACACCACACACTTCCACATAGGACTTTGAGGAATTGAACTAAAACTGACCTGGAAGCCTCCTCCCTGAGGACTAATTCTCATAGTACTGGAATGTGCTATGAAAGCTGCCAAGGGAGAAAACGCAGCCAGTAGTGTCACCCACCTGTAAAGTCCACGAACTAGAGGACCAGCATGGAAAGATTTCTCCACTGGTGCAATAGTGGTACTTACATCTTGGTGGTAAACAATGGCTGGCTAATTGGACATAGGCTCACTCAACATTAAGGGATCTGTGCCTTGTACTGTAAATGCAGCCAATTACCCATGGCTACCGAGGCCATGGAACCTGGAGGAGAACCCGCTACTGCCACTTCCTTAAGCAAATACAATTTCTAAGTTTATTCTAGATGCTTATCATACCCATGGATAAATTTCATTCTCATTTCTCAGCAAAGTTTATTTTTGTAGCATATGGAGACCATTACAGAAGCTGCAACTGATCTCACTTTAGAGACTAATTGGCCATGGGCTGCCCAGCCCCAGTTGATGCATCTACAACACAATTCCTGCATCTAAGGCTCATGGAACATCATGGAAAAGGAAGTGGAAAGACTTAAAAGCCAGAAGATCCAGGACATCTGCTGGGAGATTAAGTTTTCTATTATGACACAGAAGCTGCATCCTTAAAATCTCAACAGTCTGGTAGCCTAAACAAGACCTGAATACTGACAAAGCAGTTGACATGTCAATATGGATGGGGAGCTCTCATAAGGCCATACACCTAAATGAATAACTATAGTCAATTAATGACTGCTGAGAGTTGGAGATCCAGTCTTCCCTAGCGATGAGTCCCCCCAAGTGGTTGTCCAGTAACTACTTAGTCTACAGACGGATATATGTACCTGAGCGACACTGTATAGACTTAGCAGGTTGCATTTATAAATTTAAATTCATGCACACATGTAACAATTATAATTAAAGAAAACAATAGAGATAATGAATAAAAGTAGGAGAGCTTGGAAGCAGAGGAAGGAGGAAGCAAAGACAGAGGAGACAGAAGATGATCTGGGTATATTATATACATGTATGAAATGTCATAATGAAACCTGTCAGTTTGTACAGTTAATAAATGCTAATCAAAAGGTAAAATAAAATACCTGTATGTGAATTGTGACTTGTTTTTGTTTTCCATGTTTCATTATTAAAATGTATGTCATATCAAAAATATATTGAATAAGCCGTTAGCTAATCTCTGAAAGTATGTAGAAGCAAATTACCAGAAGACATCACCGAGAGAATTGCTAAACCAAGACAACCTTTTCCTCAGGGATATTTATACATATTGCTAAACTACCTTCAAGACATGGTGCTGATTTATACTTAGACCAGCTTTGACTGGAATGGTCATTTTTCTATTTCTATGGAAATAATTATATTGTAATTATTAACATTTTTAGCTACTTTCATAAGCAACAATAGCACCTTTGACTATTGGCAAAATTGAACATTCTTTACATGTTTAGGCCAGTCATGTGGACTGTTTAGTACTTGACTGTTTCCCTTTTCTTATCATTAGAAGTTCTCTGATAAGTCTTTGATCTTAAATTAAAATTGTGTACCCCTATTATAGTGGGAATGAATAATTTTCTGGGTTTCTGGCCAATTTTCCAGCTTATAAGAGATTGGCTTCAGCTGTTATCATGAAACAATCATGTAGGTATTTATCATGGTGCAGGCTTCATATCATACATTAGTTTCCCTCAACATATGAGCTTCCTTCCTGCCACTCCTGTATGGAAGGGCTTCTCTTTCTCCCCCAAGGCCATGTCTTCATTGTCCAAGATTATTAATCACGTTTCTGCCTTTTGAACTCTAACACCTAGCACAGGCTTTGTACAGTCATCCTCAGAAAACCATATGATAATTGGACAACTAGAAGAATAAAAAACATCTCAGCTTTGGAGATGGTTCCATTAGTAGAGTGTCACAGAAGAATGAGGACCTGAGTTGATTTCAAGAATCTACATAAAAACCTAGAAGTGAAGACATTAGCTTATAATCCCAGAGTTGAGGAGCTGATACAGGTGGATCCCTGAGGTTCACAGCCTAGCCCAACCAGCAAGCCAACAGTACCAGTAAGAAACCTCGTCTCACAAAGCAAAGTGGGCTGAGGAGTTGTCTCGGTGAATAAAGTGCCTGTTCTGAGAACCTACATTTGGAGCCCCAATCTCATGGAAAAGCTAGATGTGAGGGAATAGTTATAGATTGTTCCTATAACTGTAGCACCAGCTCAAGCAGACAAGTAGATTTCTGACTCTTACTGACCAACCAGCTTAGCAAAACTGACATGCTTCAGGTTTAGTGAGAAGCCTTTTCTCCCTCCCCTCCCCTCCCTCTCCTCCCCTTCCCTTCCTTCCCTACTCCTTCTCTTTCCTCCCTTCTCTTCCCCTCCCATCCACTCCTCTTCCCCCTCAATGTGTCTGGGTCTCATATAGCCCAGTTCGTCCTCAAACTTGTTATGTAGTGAATGACCATAAACTTCTAGCCCTCCTTCCTGCACCACACTGTGATTAAGGCATGTGCCACTTAGCCAGGTCCATGTGGTGCTGGGTGAACCGCAAACACTCTCAACTGGGCTGAAGTTACAGCTCTTTCTTATCATTTCTTTCCCAGATTTCAGGAAGTTCCTATTTCAGCTCTTAGAAGTCAATATGTTCAATGTGTACATGAATTCATTGAGCAAGTTTTTCCCTTAACCCATTTGCAGAAATGCCAACGGCATGCTCGGCACATTGAAGGCTCTTCTGATCTTGCCCTGATAACATCATTGGGGCACTCATTCCTTTTCGGACAGTGCCCAGTCATCTGGTCTTTACTGACTCATTCATTCATTCATTCCTCCCCACTCGCTTTTCTGCAGGCAAAGGATGCTTTCGATAACATTCTCTTTTGTAGCAAGTGTGTGCTATATTTTTCAGTGACAGTTATTCCTTCCACTGTTATTCTCTTGACAAACTGTCATTTGTGTTCCGTGTTCTTCTTGGTCTTTCCACAAAATACATCTCACTAATCCTGCTCCCTACCTCCACCACATATTCTTTTTCCTCCCATGCTTTTTTGTGGGGGGAGGGGAGTAGTCCTTATTGGGGTTTTCCTTGAAGCTTTTCCCTGTAGGCCCTTTGAGCCAGTGCAGGAAGTCTGCCTGGGGTGAGCAGTAACCGTGTCCTTTATATGCAGAAGCGGACACTTCTCCCCAGGAGAGAAAGTGTGTGTGTGTGTGTGTGTGTGTGTGTGTGTGTGTGTGTGTGTTTCTGTGTCAACTTGAATCTCTTGTTGACTCTAAAAGTCAAACCAAATCAAATAAAACCATAAAGCACACAAACACTGGCAGTCACCCCTCGGCTGCTCTTTCTCCTTTCTGTTCTTTTCTGTATCTCCATTTCTCTACTCCAGTCAAGGGTTTTCTGTTACTCTTACTAGCACAAACTCTTTTTATTACTGCACTGAATCTCTGACACGGCTTTGGTGGCCACGTTAGTGCGAAGCCTTTCCTTTACCTCAGCAGAGACTCCTTGCACGGTGGTCACCAAGTTTTCAGAGCCTAGGTTTGGTTCTTGAGGCCAATGAATTGAATTCTGACTCATTAGGGAGGTCTTCCAAAGGTTCTTATTTTTTTTGAACATCATATTCTGAACATCCAAAATAAATATCTATATTTCCCCTGATCATATGAATCATCCAGTAGACCCAGGAAGTGCTCAGTAAACTTGCTGGGAGTGGACACATCTTAAAGTCTCACATACCTTTTGTAATAATAACACATTCATCTCCACTCTTACATCATCTTTCTCACAGCAGATAACATTTGCTAGCATCGCTGGGCGCCAGGGACTAACCCTGGTTGAGATATTATCTGATTTCAGCAGTTGGATGGAACTGTGTTGTCCTCTAAAATAACTTTCTTTGAATTTCTAGATCCCATTGTAGCAGGCCTGTAGAAGCCTTGTCCTAAATACTGCAGGGGTTTCCATCTTTTGGACTGTTACAAAGTTTCGGGGTACGACAGAAACCACACTCCATGCAGCCCAACTTCTGTCCAATTTCAGGAAAATTTCTTTAATTTTTGAGATTACATCCCCCCTTCCTTTCCTTCCCTCCAAAGCCTCCCCATTCCTTGCTCTTTTCCCAATTTATGGCCTCTTTTTCTGGTAATTGTTATAGCACTTGCGTGAGTGCACACACACACTGTATGTGTGTTTATGTGGTGGTGGGGCTTTCCCTTTTCTGTAGTGATCTCTAGACTCTTGAGACAGATATCTGACTAGGCATCCTTTAATTCACTCACTTGCAGGTTGATTTGAGCCAGGCAAGGTGGCACACACCTTTAGTCACCTCACCAAGGAAGCAGGGCAGGCAGATCTCTGTGAGTTCAAGTCCAGGCTGGTCTACACAGTGAGTTCCAGGTCATATAAAAAATTTCAAAAGTAAGATGGTTGTGAATTTGAAATCTGTGTCCTTTCCTTCCCAGGTTATTGTCTGTCTTCTCTCCATGATATATACCTTTCAGTCCAGCGGACAAGCACATGCTCTCTGTCTCTTACATTAAACCCAAGTCCCACCTGCATTTAGCGCCTTTTACGTATCAACACCGAACTGCTCACTCTGTATGTATGCTTTCAGGACTGACCATTTGACATTAGAAAAAGCTGGGGATCCTCCAATGTTCTTATCTGTAGAATCTTGAAATTATGTTAAAGGCTAATTATATTCCGGGTGGGCCTTTCTGGATCCCCTTGCAGCTGATATAACAAGTTCTAGACAATGACACACGTGAGGCCTGGCAATCTCTAGGAAAGCTTCACTTTCAAATGGCCTGATGCTGGCTCCTCTTCCTGCTTCCTGTATCAGTTACGGATAGATTATCTTAGGGATGTCTTTGCTGTGATGAAACACCAAAACCAAAGCAACTCTGGGAGGAAAGGGTTTATTTGGCTTATCATATTCACTGTTCATCATTGAGGAAGTCAGGACAGGAACTTAAACAGGGCAGGAACCTAGAGGCAGAAGCTGATGCAGAGGCTGTGGAGGGTGCTGCTTACTGACTTGCTCCTCATGGCTTCCTCAGCCTTCCTTTTTATAGAACCCACAACCACCAGCCCAGGAATGGCACCACCCACCAGGGGCTGGGCCCTCCCCATCCATCTACTTAAGGAAAAGCCTCACAGGTTTGCGTGCAGCCTGATCTTATGCAGGTGTTTTCTCAGTGGAGGCGCCTCCTTTCAGAGGAATGTACTTTGTGTCAAGTCGACATCCAGCCAGCCAGCACATGTGCAGATACAGATTCCTGGAGGTAAGCATTCTATTTTGTTTGTTTGTTTATTGTTTTTCGAGACAGGGTTTCTCTGTGTAGCTTTGCACCTTTCCTGGAACTTGCTTTGTAGCCTAGGCTGGCCTCAAACTCACAGAGCTCTGCCTGCCTCTGCCTCTCCAGTGCTGGGATTAAAGGCATGCACCACCACAGCCGGGTGAAGGTAAGCATTCTAATGACCATGTAGGAAATGGTAACTATCAAACACATTGCTAAACCAATTTGAAAAATCATTTGCTCTTTGGACCCATATTACAGGAGAAAAATGATGCCCATTTTTAAAGCCATTTGTAGCTGAATGTATTCTTTTTTTTTTTTTTTTTTTTTTTTGGTTTTTCGAGACAGGGTTTCTCTGTGTAGCTTTGTGTCTTTCCTGGAACTCACTTTGTAGACCAGGCTGGCCTCAAACTCACAGAGATTTGCTTGCCTCTGCCTCCTGAGTGCTGGGATTAAAGGTGTGCGCCACCACCACCCGGCCTGAATGTGGCAGAGGGCTTGATGTGTGATGGTCTGTCTTTGGCACGGGTCCTATTCTTCCATGACCGTCATCACTGTACCATCCAGATCCTCACTGAGGGGCTTGCATCCAGTCACTGTTTTAAGCCTGCAGCCTCCACTGTGAATATAAATATAATGGGGTTGGTGGCAAAATTCCATCAGTCCTTTGAGTATACAAGAATATTCACAAGGATGGTTATGACTCTGGGTGAATTATTCCAATGTTATTCCATGTAATCCAAGCTCCACGAGTCACAGCTTGTGTGGATTCTCCCCACAGTGACCCCAGGCATGTGCTTATGGCTGGCTTTCACCCATGGAACAAAAGCAAACACTACCAGCAGAGGTTCAGTAAAATGCTTGTACAGTGGGGCTGTTTTTCTTGGAATGTGTTCAGCCACTTTGGTCCAAGAAGCCCAAGTTCCAGTAATAAGAAGGTGAGTGGAATTGAATCCTAAATGAGCAACCAATCAACCCATAGCGCCAACTGTCATTCTTAACAGCAAAGAATCATGGATCTTCAATCCAGTTGAGTCTCCAAATGACTAGGGCTCCAGGGTGATCAAGGGACTTCCTGCCTGAGGATAGGCAACACACAGAGACTCGAGAGATAAGTAAACCCTTCCTGACTTAAAACACCGAGGTTTGGAACAGTTTGTCAAAGAGTAGCTGCTAACAGGAAAAGCCCGTTCTTCCTGGACACACCGTGGCTTAGAGAGGCATAGCATCTTACTGATTAGCACAGCTTACCAAGAATAAAAGACAATAACTGATTGGCTTGGCATTTTGGTGCAAGTCCTCTGTGTCATCACTATGCATGTGGATATGAGGAACCTGATATGTTTATAAATCAATTCAAAACACCAGATTTTCTATTTAGCATTTATATAGTGCTTATCATCACAGAATACAGCTGTATATTTACATTGTACTTTCTATCATTCATGTAATGTTTCTTCTTTATGTATATATGTATATTTGTGGGCATTAAAATTTTATAATTATTCCATAACTCTCCTTATGAGGTCCAGTTTATATTATCCCTAAAATTGTGCAAATGTTGACTGTATGTAGATCTGGGTCGGCCATGAGCAGACCGAGTGATACCAACACTGTAACATAAATCACCTTTTCCTGTGTTTGTATGGTGCACACACACTGATGTGTATTATATCAATATAGCCTAGCCAACTTCCCTTTTCAAGCAATATTTGACACAAATAGCTACTATCTATGCTGTGGTTATGAGAGTAAGTATGCTTAATCTGGGCTTGATGCAACAAGACATAAATTGGAGCCATTCTTATGGCTAAGTAGGGTCATGCACAGAAGTCATTTCTTAGTGTCATGGGCTGTGTTGGCATAGGTTATGAGGGAACTGGTCCATACCTTACCAATCCTCTCTGACTCTCTGTAAATAACTCCAAAGAGTGAGTTCACAACAGTTTATTCAGCCAGTGCTCTTCCTAGTCAGTGGAGAATGTCCCCCAGCTCACTCTTCCCCCAGAGCCTTTTACATACTGTTAAGAAAGGAAACATGACCCTGGATTTCTCCTGGGAGGAAAGATGCCATCAGGCACTTCAGGCAACCAGGCCTTCCCTGCTGTTCTTAGCGAATATGAGAATTTCTTCCCTTAAGAGAGTCTCACCAGGATACCATTGCCATTTATAAGAAATCACAAATGCCCTTGGCCATTAAAAGTCCCTCTTTCCCCAAGAGGACATTTAGCAAATATCTTCCAGGTTCAAAATGCAATCCTTCTGTGTCCCAGGAGAAGGGCATGGATCAGTGGGTAGTCACACCTTGTTAGCAGCTACATTATAATTTGAACTCAATCATACATTCTAGAAGAGCACATTCTTCAGAGTTGCACAGACAGCTTTCTACATGTCTTTTTCACCTTTTGAAATTATACAATCACCCACAGACTCCGGGGAACATGCTTGGTCTGCTTCTCAAACCATTCATTCAATGGCTTTGACCCCAGTACTTTGGGGCTTGGGTTCGTAAGAGAAATACATATGTTCAGCTTGTTCTCTCACACAGGGAGACAGAAATCAGGGTTTTGAAAAGGCACTTTGTGTGTCTGAATGTTTTTATAATTAAAAAAATTCTTACAACTACAAATCAAATAGAATGGTAAGCTAGGAAGAGTCCCTTTAGAGTTTATTTGCTGAGCATAGACACACAAGACTTGCATATGCTTTTTCACAATGAGAAGTAGGTAAGTGTGGGTTCTGTGCATTTGTTTCAGATGGGCTTGCTCTCTTTGGAAGGAATATGGTTTTATTACTTTTCAAATTCCTTTTGGATGAATTTTAGTTATTGTATGTGTGTACACATGTGTGCACATGTGTGCCAAGGTGCATGTGGGGAGGTCAGAGGAAGTTCTCTATCCATCATGAAGCTAAAACTCAGACCCTCAGGCTTGGCAGCAAGCACCCTTACCTTCTGCACCATCTCACGGCCTCTGCTTTGCTTCTTTTTGTAGCTGTATAGAAAGATACCTTTGTTTTAAAGTTTGAGTCCTGAAAACATTTATTTGCACATTTTGTTATTTTTTATAAATGGGTAAAGCCATAACTTTTTGTGGGATTAGATCTGAATCATGCTCAAATCGATAGACACATTCACTCTCAGTCTTCCATTGAAAAATTTGGGCCAACTTTCCTTTTAAACTTACATAACCCTAAAAATAGCAGCTTTGGAGAAAAACATGAAGAGCTGGAGCTAAACTATAAAATGAACCTTGAATTGTGCTCAGGTCTAGATATAAGTGTCGGGAGGAGATGATTCCCACTCTTGCTGTGCCCAGTCCATCTGCTCTGGAAAATCCCAAAGGTTGATTTCTGGTCAAGCAGGGCACGAGGACCTGGGTCATCTGGGGCATACTCATGTAAGAAACTGTTAAAATGCAATTGCTGAACCACAATGGAAAGACGGAGAGGAGGAATTCAAGAAAAACTAATAGAAAGTACTTGAGAGGAAACAAAGATGATATGAGAAATGTTTGAAGTAAAAAATAGATGCTTCAGTATGAGGCATGCAAAAGAGAAGAAAGATGCCCACAATAGAGGTCTTAAAGAACCGAAAAAGCCCAGGAGATGAAATGTTATATAAATATTGCTAGTCAGTTATAATCAACCATGGCAAAGCCATATGTTTTGTGGCTGAAAGAGCCAACAAAGGCAAAGCGACCTCCTCAGCACTGGGTAAAGGGACCAGGAGAAAAGAGTATTTATTAATTGGGGGAATGGAATTGGAGGAGGGGTGGTATTTAGGACAGCTGAAGCAAAACACAAAGACATAGTGGGGGTTGGGGGGCATGGAAATGTTGAGAAAGTAAATGATAGATCAAAGGAATGTGGAAACAGATTTTCTTTATGAAGGAATTATGCTGGTGTTAAACAGGAGCTAATCACATTGAACAAATACACCATAATTCAAACACACACACACACACACACACACACACACACACACACACACACACACAAATGAGAACATATCAGTGTCTACAAGGTAGGCAATAACATCAGTGGCAGGTACAGGAACCTGCATGGAATTGTTCATATCAGTCTTACCAGATTCATTTGCTGTTAAATTCCTCAGTATTCTAGCTATCTGCTAAATTAACCCTGTCTCATGATCCTTGTGCTAGGCACCCATCCAAGCTTCTGCAAGGGATGCTGTGAGAATTAGCTGTAACAGCCAACTAGGCATCAGGTAACCTGGGAGGATAGTCTCATTGAGAAATTATCTAGATCAGGTTGATCTTGAGCATGTCTAGGGAAGACTGTCTTGATTGTGAATTGATGTAGGAAGACCCAGTCCATTGTGAACAGCATCATTCTCTAGGCCAGGGTTCTTGAACAGTATGAGAAGAGAAACATAGCTGTAAGCATGCAAGCAACTATATGTCTATCCTTTCTCTGCTCTCAACTGTAGACATGGTGCTCCAAGTTCCTGCCTTGACTTCCCCTGTCAGTGGTGGCCTACAATTGTGAGTTAGAATGTACTTCACTTTTTGTCAAGATATTTTTAGCATAGCAACAGAAACGAAGTTAGGAAAGCTGCCGCTCCCACTCTGGAGCTCTGAAAGGGGTGGAATCAAGAACAACCCATCCCTCTGCTCAAGGCTCTTTTGTTGTATGTCTTCACTTCTCTTCTCTGGGACGATGTCTTCTGATGTCAGCCACTGTATTTCCAGTATCAAACATATCTCAAATTATATTCTTCATGCTTCAACTGTCTACCATGAACCAGGGCTTTCCTAGACACTGGGGTCACAGAAATTCCTGATAGTGAAGAGCGATGGGGAGAGATGGCCCAAGGGGGAACATCTGTCTCCTTGGGAAAGTTTCTTTCTGCTGCTATTGATCTGCAGCCCAGACACAGGAGAGGGATTTTTCACTCTTTGTGATTTTATGATTTCCTTGTCAATTATACATTCATAGGAAGACAATCCCCCAGCTTTTTACAGATAAGCACACACAAAAATGAATGTATTTAAACAAAGAAGACACTGGATCATGAGGAGGCTCTGGGAACCTTGTACTTTGTCCTTCACCCAAAAGCAGAGAACCTGGGTCTGCACTTAAAAATTATTAACTGTGACTGTCTTCTCAGCAACAATACTGAGTTGGATGACTTGTTCATAAGAAGAAAGTCAGAGGAAAATTCTGGCTTCAGCTCCTTGAATCCAGAATCTTCAGATTAGGTTTTCTGACTTTTTGCTTTGTATTTTACATAGCACAACAGGACCCCCCAAAAGGAGGGCCTCTCTCCTGAAATAGGTCAAGAAACATGAAACAGTTCAAAGGGGATGTGTCTTCTGCTATAAAAGCCAATGATCAGGGCTGAGGAGCTGGCTCCACAGGTACAGTGCTTGATAAGGATCCATAAGGACCAGAGTTCAGACTCCCAGTACACATGGCTTAAAAGCCTGATGGGCTTGGAAGCCTGGCTGTAATCCCCGCCCACAAAAAGTGGAGCTAGGTCAGTCCCTAGAGCAAGCAGGCTGGCTAAACTAGCTGAATCAGAGAGCTCTGGGTTCAAGTGGGAGACCTTGTCTCTACATAATGCTGAGGTCAACTGAGGAAGACACCTGATGTCAACCTCAGACCTCCACGTGTACCACACATGTGAACATGCTTACAAGTATGCATACCAATATACACACACATGCAAAAAGTTAATCAAAGGGTGCAGACCCTAGGCAAACACCATATCACACATCAAAGGGATATATTGCCTAGCATAGACCTGAGCACTAAGCTCTTTGCTCTAAGAAACCTGCATTGCTCTTGTATCCTTGTAAGACAAGGTTGAGTTCTTGGGTGCTTGAGGAGGAAGGAGAATGATTGGCTCAGGGACTTTGTGTCAGTACTAAGTGAACAATTTAAGCTTAAAAACTTTGTTTTTGAAAACATCTAAAAGTAAACTAGTCAAGCCTTACCCTATGCTGTCCATACTTTGGGCTTTCTGACTTTGCTTTAAGGACAGAGGAGAAAGAGCAAACATTTCTGTGCCAGCTCTGGGAGGGCCTCCTCACCTGTTCCCAGTCAAGCCCCTCTCCTGGGGCCTGTGCTGTCCGGCATGGAGCCTGGAGTGGTTCCAGGGCTAGGCTGAGGAGCTGCAAAGGTATTCTCATCCAACATCTGGCCTGGGGATACTTGAAAGACCCAGCTCAAGGAATTCTGAAGGTCAGAGAGGTATCTGGCCTGGTGCTCTGCTATTGCTGATGCCTAGTGTCTGTGAACCAAATGAGGTGTGATAGGGAGCTCTGGGTAACTTGGGAGATTCCCACATGCTGGCGTCTGGCCCAATCTATTATGTCATAGACCTTTCCATCCACCCATGCCAAGTACATGATCTTGAGGCTCAGCACACTTTGATTCTGCCCCAGGTCTCTGTCCTGAGTAGAATGCAACCTATTGCACTCAGCATGGCATCTGAGGTTCTCAGTCCGTTCCAAGCCTGTCTGTTAGGTTTTCTTTGGCATCAGCTACCCATCATAGTGTTCACTGCTTCCTTGAGGCCATCCTGCAGCTGGGACAGAGATCCACTCACTGTCTCTCCATGGCCCCTAGTTCAGTCTTCCCTTGAGTTCTTGCCCTGACTTCCCTCAGTGTGTGACCTGAGAATTTTAAACTATATCAGCCCTTTCCTCCTTTACTTGGTCATGGTCCTTATCCCAGCAATGGAAATCCTAAGGACAGGTGCCAAGAAGCAGTCCTTCGTTGGTTGGAGGCTTTCCTTGTGAGCACACATGTGACCTGGCTGCCCTACAGAGCATATGTGCCTACTTGTGTAGAAGGTACATATGAATATACTCAGATGAGTTGAGCAAGGAAGCTACTGTCTCCTCATGGTGAGGCATGGAAGGTTTAGAGCCTAGAAAATTTGCTTGTGGTTCCTATTCTAATTATAACCCTTTTTGTCCCCTTACTCCTCAGGATGGGGTAGCCACTTTCAAGCCCCAAAGAGTTTGAACTATGCTTGGTAAAGCTTTTTTTTTTTATAATTGAGCAAGATTGTGACAATTGAAATAAGATGTGGTGGAAATTGATTTGGTGATGGTCTGACAGATGGGACAGGAAGACGCTTTAGTTACTTTTCTGCCCCTGCAAGAAAACACCATGACCAAGGCAACCTATAGAAGAAAGAGTTTATTTGGATTATAGTTCCAGAGGGATGAGTCCTGATGGAGGGGCAGAGATAGTCTGGAGCAGCAACTTAGAGCTCGCCTCTCTAACTGCAAACAGGAAGCAGAAAGTGTGCTGCAAAGAACACTTGGCTTGGCTTGAAATCTCAAAGCCCACCCCCCAGTAACATGTTTTCTCCAGCAAGGCTCCATCTCCTACATCTCCCCAAGCAGGGCCACTCACTGGGGAGCAAGTACTCAAATGCCTGAGGCTCATGGGGGACATCTCAGTCACACCATTACAGAAGAGAAGGGGAGGGCCCATGGATATCTCCGTGAGAACATGACTGGAAAGTCTCCTAGGACTTGGGCGTAAGAGGTTTCAGAGAGAGAGTTCAAAGATTGTCAGGAAGCAGGACTAGTCCATGAGTGGATTCCTTTCATAGAAGGTAGGAACAGCAGCACAAGATCAAAGCTCTAATTGGCAAAGATGGAGGCACCATTCATATGTTGCAGAACAGGTGGTGCTTATTTTTGTGGCATCAACAATACCTTTGTTTTGTCCTGCTCTGTCACAGATGATCTCAAATGAAAAAGGTATCCTGAGGAGTAGTCTGTGGTCAGCAGAAGCAAAATACGACACCAATGTTCATGGTGGCCCAGTGGAGCATCATGGGAGCTCATCAGGTACTTCCTAGCTTGCTCTCCACTAAATGCAGCCCTCTTCTCTTTAATAGTGTGGACACCATCAAATGCTGTCCATTCTGTTCGTAATTAGTAACGTGTGGCTGCTACTCTTAATAAATGTGTTTTTGTTGTGGTAGCATTGTTTGTTTGAGGGCCTCCTATGTGCTGAGGGCATGACAGTGATCTAAACAACTGTATCTTAAAATCAGAAATGGGGCAGCTAGAAGAAGGAAAGAAGTGTACTAATTTGTAAAACTCTAAAGTTTTAATAAAGTGTGAAAGCTCCTATGAAAGAAAAGACCATAGGATTCTCAGAAGGTGTAGCCACAGAGCTAGCATTGTATCTGAAGAGGAGCCCAAATCTACTGAGCTAGTTAGGTAAAAATGGTAGAAGGTGGGAAAGGCATTCCGAATAGATTGAATATGACATGCAAAGGCCCTGGGGCAGAGACTCTGGAGGGAAAAGCAAGGCTAGTACGGCAGGTTCCCTGGTCATCCCAAAGCTGTTTCGACCTCTTCCATACACTGACCAATATTCTCCCCAACCCTGAGTTCAAATACACAGGTTGTTAGAAGTCAACCGGCTTTAGCTGAAGAAAGCTGTCCTTATGTCTGTAATGCGAATGTGGCATCTAGAGGGTCTTACACCCAGGAACTCATGGTTACCTCAACGCTCCGTTGGAACCCAGAACTTGTGTGTCATCACATGCTTGTTTTCCTGTGTTTGCTTGCTTCTCTCCTTAAATCTTACCTCTGACTGGAGTATGGCTGGGGAGATGGCTCAGGTGAAAAGTGCATTTTGTACAACCTGAGTTGAATCCTCAGGACACACTTAAAACTAAAAAAACCCAAAAAGGCCAGTATGGTGGCCATGCTAGGATCTCAGTGCTGGGAGACAGAAAGAGAGACAGAGACTCAGGCTCATTGGCAAGCCAGCCTTGTTGAAACAGCGAGTTCCAGGCCAATGAGAGACTCTGTGTAAAAACAACACCAAGCAAAACCACAGAAACTAAGATGGACAGAGACGGCACACTGGATGGTGACCCCTGGCATGCTTATACACATTCACACTCACACACAAACAAATTCACACATAACTACGCACACATACATATAACACATACACACTCACATGCAAACTCATTCACAAACATTCATAAACACACATATAAGCTCACACTCATAGTCACACACATACACCTACACTTACATATACTAAGACACATGCTAACACACTCACACAAAACACACATACTCATACTCACCACACACATGCAACATATACATCCATACAAACTCTCATACACACTTACACATTCCCACACAGACAATAGCACAAAGTCACATGCACTCATATGCATTCACTCTCCTACATACATATATACATATACACATACATATAAACTCAGATGCACACATACATGCACACATACACAGGTAATAACACACATATACACACAGTCTTATTCTGGCTGTGGTTTCTGTCAGATTCTTCTCCACAAGCCAGTTTACTCTGCCCTTAGCAGGTTGCATTGGCCTAACCTTTCTTGAGTAATGAGTCCCCAAATCCACAGCCTTAGGAACCCTGAAACAGTAGGTCTCTGCCTTCAGAGTTTAGGCTTAGAGCAAGAATTTGTGGGTGCCACCATCCTAAAAAAGAAATGAAATGAAACTTTTTTTTTTTAACCACATCCTCAAATAACTCAAGCTGAATTTCTCCTCTATGATCAAAATCCTCTTTTTGACTTCAGTGTCTAAGAAATGAGGTTGATTCGTGTTCTTATTTTTATAAGAAAGTTGAAGATTACAAGACCACATTCCTGTTGTTACAATCCAATGGTTTAATTGTGATCCAGTTTCTAACTGATGTCTTCTTGGGGTAGGGGTTGAAAAGGAGGAGGAAGCTCCTTTTATCTTTCCAGGGCAGCCCCTTCCAAGGCTGGCATAGGCACAGCTTACCCAACTTAACCTCACATTTCCTCATCTGTGAAATGGGGATAATAATACGTACCTCCCTCACGGGGTGTCGTGAGTATTAATTAGTGTTTGTCAAGGGCTCTGAGATCTTCAGATGAAAGGCCTGAGGAAACTCGGGATAAAGTATGATTATGTGCAACCTCCTGCCTCCCACTTTCGCCCAACCGGGATTCCCAATTACAGCCGGCTCAGTGCAGGTGACGCTGCATTCAGACAGGACAAGGCAGGTTTTATTGGTCCATGAGGACACACCTATCCAAGGGAATTAGTTATGTGAAAATGGTCATTATGCCAAGGACTTTTATTCCAGGCAGTTGTAGCTGTTAATGGTTAATAGTTAAATAAGGAGTCTTTGGGAAGGCTGGCTTCACGTCTCAATGGGGAAGGCAAGGCCTTGCGCTTATATTCAAGGAGCTTATGCGGGTGGCCTGGGAGGACTTAGAGCCCAGAAAATGAAATTATGTTGTATGGAAGGCTGGCTTCAGTTTCTGAGAAACCGGCCGGAGGGAGAAGACAATGCTGCCTGCAAAGTTAGAAAGAAGAAACCACGCCTACCTATAATTTTCTGGATTCCAATTTCAAAGGATTTGTAACTTGCAAAAAATTAATTCTCTCATTAGAACCACATTTCATACCTAGCAGCCAATTAAGCCAATTGATGACATTAAGAAAAAAAAAAAAACCCTCATTTTGTGATCACTATTGATGACCCAGGACTTGAGAATTAGCAAACTAATGGTTGATCTCTGAAAGTGGGTGTGGGTCTTACCTGCTAAAAGCTGATTAAACTAACAGATGGTCTTTGAGGAATTAAATAATTAAGTTATTCTCTTCTGGGTTTATTTGTTTTTTAATCTGTTAACAGACTAAATATTTCACTGTTTCAAAATGGCTGGTCTTTTCAGGAAGCAGAAGTTAGTTCCCAAAGCTCTGTGAGTTAGTAACACTGCGAAGAGCTAATGTAAGAATCAGGGAACACATTCATCCTTCACAAGCAAAAGTTTCTTTCCAAAATACAAAAGAAAAGTCCATTTAGAGATCATTCACTCAACCATGGAAGAATTGTGACTTGTCCTATGGTTTGTATTTTTCTTTTCTTCTTTTTCTTTCATTTAAAAAGGACAGAAAAAGACTGACTGATGGAATTCCACCCATTCTATGTAGACAACAATAAACCGTTCTCTTTTCTAGCCGAGAAGGTCACATATCTTCATGGGATGGCTTTCTATCACATCTATGGAGACTGTGTGACCTAATTTGGATTCACTGGTAATTTAGATGCAGGTTAAAACCTCCATTGTTTAGCAGAGCTTGTGAGGCCAATTTGTTTCCTAAACAGAAGGCATGCCTTGGTTTACTTGAGAGTGAGGGCTAAGTTTGTCCAGGGTCTGAGCAGGAGCCTGTGGCATTGTTGGATCCACAGTACATGCCAGGTACAAATGATTCACATCTCCTGTTAACACACTTAGCCCATTATCCTAACTGCAATTTTGATGTTTTCTTACTAAAGCACACACTTCTTCTTCTTCTTCTTCTTCTTCTTCTTCTTCTTCTTATTATTATTATTATTATTATTATTATTATTTGATTTATGGATTTAGTAATCTGACTAGCCTTCTCCCATGTTCAAAATGCTCTTCTTCCAGTCAGAAATAGCTGCGAAGGCAGAAAACTACAAAAAAAAAAAAAATGTTGTTTGGTGTTACACAGGGAGACAAATCTTATTTATTCTGGTGAATTCTGGGAAGACAGGAAGGTAGAAGGGAGATGACAGACTACACATTTTAAGCTGGTGTGACATCATGAGGAGGTGATGGGAAGTGGGAAGGAAGGAGGGGTCAGAAATGGAGGAGCTGCTGGAATGTCTTGTTTGGTGTGGGGGGAGTGGGGAGTGGGGAGTGGGGAGTGGGGGTGGGCTCATGCCTACGGGTCTTATTTGTGACTGGAGCCTGGAGTAGCATGTTTCCATGGATCTCTGTCCCTCGGGGCCTGGATTGTCATTGGGACATGGAACCATGGGAACAAAAGCAAAGCCCTTTCCTTTCTTTACCTGAAGGGAGTTAAAATATTTAAACACTAAAAATGGAGACTCAGAGCTGGGCATGGTGGCTTGTGCCTCTAATCCCAGAAGTAGAGAGGCAGAGACAGACAGATCTTATGAGACTGAGGTCAGCCTGGTCGACACAGCAAGTTCCATGCCAACGGGGGCTACATAGTGAGACTTTGTCTAAAAAAAAATCATATGAAAAGATATATCCTTGTTTCATTCACACCTTCACTAACATAAAACTTTGCCGACTACATACAAATTCTAGTCTCTATGCAAATGCAAGAAAAATAAAAACAAATTCTGTTCCCTTCCCTTCCTTAACTCAAGGAAGCATATTATATTTATAATTATCTACCTTGTTTTTCTATTTTAAATTTTATAGTAGAAATTATACATATTTACAGAAATAATGTGATGCTTCAGTTCATGTATATATTGTTCAATTCTCAAATCAGAGCAATTGGAATGTCTGTCACATTAAACTATCATTGGTTCTCACTTAACTATATTGTACCTACTGAGCAACAGAACACAAGCCCTCCTCCTCTCCAGCTGTAAGACTGCTGGTGCAGGTAACCAACCCCTCCGCAGCCCCGCCTCTTCTCCCCAGCTCCCCAACCCTCCCCAGCTCCCCCACCCCTCCCCAGCTCCCCCACCCTCCCCAGCCTCCCACCTCTCCCCAGCTCCCCACCCCTCTCCCCAGCTCCCCCACCCTTCCCCAGCCCCGCCTCTTCTCCCCAGCTCCCCCACTCTCCCCAGCTCCCCACCTCTCCCCAGCTCCCCACCTCTCCCCAGCTCTCCCACCCCTCCCCAGCTTCCCTTCCTCTCTCTCCAGATCCCCCACCCCTCCCCAGGTCCCCTACCTCTCCCCAACTTTAGGCAGCCTCAATTCTACCCTCAACTCTGCTGAGAGCAAAGATTTTAAATTTCATGAGGGGATGAGAGCCTTGTATCTGGACTTTTACTTTTTAGTCCGCCTAAGAAGGGATAAGCAGGGCAGGGGCAAGCTTTGTCTGGAGGAGTTCCACCCTGGTGCTGATTCTGTATAATTAGACAGAAACCACTGACCTGGGAGATGCAAGTTTAGAAGCAGTAGGAGCGGAGAGGAGACCACACTCCAGTGACATTTACGATTGTTAGTAAGGGAAATGCATGCTGTAATCAGGATAAGATTCCCTAATGTTCAATGCAGGTGTTTTCTATCGCTGGTCAGTTTAAGAAAGGATTAGTATTACCTGTATGTATATATACATACATATAGTATGTATATATTTATATATCAGTATTTTATTATTAAAATACCTCAGTATCTTAAGGACATCTTCTAGACTTAAGGTGAAACTCTCTTAGTCAATTTTAAATAGACTGGTCTTAAGAAAATCACAAAATCAGATATAAATATTTTAAGTAATACTGTAGTGAAATTGTAAATATAATTGTTAGATATACAAGGAAAAAATCACTTTCTCCTGGTGTCTCCTTTTCAGCATCAACAATACAAATAAGTACAACCTGTCTTCCTAATGTAAGCATTGTCTAAGGTTACTTAGTCTCTTTGAATAATGCTCTTTTCTCAGATTTTAAGTCTTCCTTCTCAGCCTTTGCCCTGTTTCTGTCTGGTGTTAGATGTCAAGGAGACAAGGAAGAGCAGGGGTTTAAGGACGGAGTCTTTCCTGACTCCATGCCGAAGGTTGTCTCAGCCCAAGCATCGCCTCTCCTTGTGCAGAGTTCTCCTCCACCCTTGGATGCTCTGACACCCTGAGACATGATCCTGACCTCACTGACTCTGTGAGAAGTGGTGTGCCCAGGAAGCTGCTAGGCCAGGGGCCTGTCACCCTCAGTGAGACTATCTCCCAGGAGGCTTGTCAGGCCCATTGACCAGCCTGTGTACTTCTTCACAGGCCTCTGAAGACTATGGAGTGCCTTCATGCCCTCCCCTGTAACAGCAACAGAGTAGCATCCTAAGAACCAAGCTTGGGCCCTCCTCTGTCATATTGTGTGTGTGTGTGTGTGTGTGTGTGTGTGTGTGTGTGTGTGTGTGTGTAATAATAAATGTAATACTTTCTTAGTGAGTTGGAATTGTACAGGTTCTTTATTCAGTTAACTGAGGTATGAACTAGTAGTTAAAATACAGACAAAGTATTTTTTTCTTGGGCTCCAAAAATGTTTCTATGGTTTAGAGTTTCTCCACAATTCAAGGGTACTATCAAAAGAGCCTGAAATCAATTGTTTAATTACAAAATCTATGTGGTTCTTAGGTAAATAGTTTAATTGCAGAGTTTTATTATGTACAACCGTAAGATTTTGAATTATTTAATTCGCTGACTGCTGATTTTCAATAAAAGCTTCTAATAATAGAGCGAGCCTTGAGCCCTTGGAGATACACTAGATATTACTGGAGCAACAAACACTCTCCTATTGACTCCTGGTTCACATGTTACTTTGAAAAGAACTCTAAGAAAAAGAATATCATTTAAAGTAATATTCTTGTTGTAGAATAGATTACTCACGCAGAAGAGCCATCTAAAACATTGCAAACAAAAGCATCAAGAATTCTGTATATGGAAGAAAAGAAACCATAATGAGAGCTTGTGCTATGGCTGTTGAACATTTATATTCTTCTATGTTGACTTGTGTATGTTTTGAGTTCCCTTCTGCAGAACTTGCTTTTGTTCCTTAAACCTGATGCTCTGGTATCAGCTTGCTCCTCAGCTTCAATCCCTTTCTAGGAGAGAACTCTTTCACAGGCTGAGCCTGACCTGCTATCAGCAGACAATGCCCAGGGGTGCTGCAAGTTTAGGGGCTTCTCTGGAAAGGGCAGCTTTAGGGACTTTTTACAAGTTTACACTATGGCTTTATCCTTTGTGTCCTACTCTGGGAAACATTTAAGTGGAGATGGGGGAATCATTCCATGTAGCAGAGCATGGCACTTGGCATTGTTAGCTCTACCTTAGGCAGGAACACAGCTGCCCCAGGAAATGGATGAAGTGTTCACCAATGATCCTTCTGTGAGGACACACGTTACAACAAACACCTCAATGCATGTTAGGTGCCAGACACAACTACACGCTTCTGGGCTGAAACATGTTGGCATGGTACCCAGGCCTTTACTTACACCAGGGAAGCAGTTCCACTGAGCTGTACCCAGCCTTGAGGTTGGAGACTGATGGAACTTTCCTCAGAATCCCACTTTAGTTTTCTAACTGATGGGAAAACTGCCAATTTTCCCTCCTCCTCTTCCTCCTCATTCTCCTCCTCCTCCTCCTCCTCCTCCTCCTCCTCCTCCTCTTCCTCCTCATTCTCCTCATTCTCCTCCTCCTTCTTCTTCTTTTGTTTTTCTAGATCAGTTGTGTGATGGTACAAAAGCCTTTACTTTTGCCTTTTCACCTAAAATTTGGGAATTCATTGAACAAGAGATTTTGAAAAGTTTCTCAAAATACCCTGTGCAGCACAGTTACCTAAAGGGTTGGCTAAAATGTATTTCATCTGACTTTACTTCTGGATTTTAGACCCAGCAAGTTCTCGAGTGAGGCCTGCTTGGGCCACACTTCCAGTCTATGACATTTGACCTTCCTACAATTCTCTGGTTTTTTAGTGTTTCAACTGAACTTTCTGATTTCATCCTGAGATTTCCCCTACTCCCTTCTAAGGCTTACAGCACTTACAGAATTTACTCTCTGTCCCTCCTTCAGGCCAGCAGTCTTTCCACAGAGGTCATGTGGTGTGGGGGGCTCCCTTCCACCCAGCAATGTGTGAAAGCCATTCATTGTGACTCACCAAGGTTTGAGAGTGATGAGCCCCATGGACTGAGTGTTTATATACTAGTTCCCCTGCTGGTGACATTGAGAGACCACATGCAAGCAGGTAACTACTAGTGGTGTGCCTTTAAAGGTTGTATCTGGTCCCTGGTTCCTTCCATTTTGCGTACTTCCTATTTGTCTGGCCATGAATAATTTCTGTGGCACACTTCTGTAGCCATGGCTGTTTGTCTCAAAATCAATGGAACAAAGAAATATTAAGCAAAGCCTAAGAAATCATGGGACAAAATAAACCCTTCCTCCTTTATCTTTTCCTGACAGGTTTCTATCACAGCAATAGAAATCTAGCACCTCATTGGCTAACCATTATTGGTTACTAAATTACCCAGGTCTGTTCCACAAAAATTTCTCTATCCTTTCCCTTCCTGGCAGATCTTTGTGGGTATGTTGGGTAGTTTTATGTCAACTTGACACACACTGGAGTCACCTGAGAGAAGGGAACCTCAATTAAGAAAATGCCTCTATAGGGGAGGGCCTAGCCTGCGGTAGGTGGAGCCATCCCTGAGCTGGTGGTCCTAGGTTCTGTAAGAAAGCATGGGCTCTGCATCAGGTCCTGCCCCCAGATTCCTGCCTGGTTTGAGTTCCTGCTGTGGACTCAACGTGGTCCTCAATGGACTGATTCAGAACAGGTAAGCCAAATAAACCCTTTCCTCCCCAAGTTGCTTTGGTAACGATGGTCACAGCAATAATAACCCTAACTTAGACAGTAGGGGAGCAAGAGGAACATCTTCTTGGCACATGAAATTCAGTAGGATTGTTGGTTAGGGACAACTGGTCAGACTATTGAGCTGTGTAATCTAACAGGTTCAAGCAGTTCAGCTGTGGAGCCATCCTACAGGCATGTCTTGAAGTATTTATGGAGGGCAGTGGCTCTATAATGATCCCTTATGTGTACTACGGATGAGAAGATTGGTGTTTGTTGGCTTCTGATTTATTCCTCGGATCATATCCACATACTATATGTAAATTTCTCCCAGATCCAGTTGTAATTTTCTTCCTGCATTGTTGGGATAATCCTTTTGTACATTGTGTGAAGATGTGTCCATGTTTTACCTCATCTGCCTAAGGCACCTTCCAATTGGTTTAATAAAGAGCTGAATGGCCAATAGCTAGGCAAGAGAGGAAAGACAGGACTTCCGGGCATAGATAGGAACTCTGGGAAAGAAGTTTCACCTTAGGGTGGAGGATTCGCCAGCCAGACACAGAGGAAGTCAGACATGGTTCTGAGGAGAGGTAACGAGCTATGTGGCAGAATGTAGATTAGTATAAACAGGCTAATTTAAGTTTTAAGAGCTAGTTGGGAACACGCCTAAGCTAAGGCCAAGCTTTCATACTTAATAAGAAGTCTCCATGTCATTATTCAGGAGCTGGTGTAGTTGGAGTTTTCCTGCTTGGCCCACAGTCATGACAAATCTCTCTCACTCACCAGGTCCATAGACGCTCAGACTCAACCAAGTAAACACACAGAAACTTACATTGTTTACAAACTGTATGGCCATGGCAGGCTTCTTGTTATCTACTTCTTCTATCTTAAATTAATCCATTTCTATTAATCTATACTTTGCCACGTGGTTTGTGGCTAACTGGTGTCTTTACATCTTGCTCATCACGGTGGCGGCTGGCAATGTCTCCACCCAGCCTTCTGCTTCCCACAATTCTCCTCCTCCTTGTCCAGCCTACCCTATCCTTCCTGCCAATCAGCACTTTATTTATTTTAACCAATCAGAGCAACACATTTGACATACAGAACATCCCACAGCAAGCTGGTGGTCCAGAGAAGGACCGGCTGTCTCTGATATCCAACATGGAGGCTTGTCTATCCAAACATAGCACCTGAGAAAGCTAGAAAAGTTCTTCAGGGGGCAGATGCAGCTTTCTGGCAGGCAGGCACAGTCTCTCAGGCAGCCCTAATGCTCTGGAGGCAGCTGAGGTGAACAGAGGCACAGCTCTTTTGAGAGTCCCTGCTGTGCAGCTGAGCACTTGAGTGAGAGACTAGGAAGAAGAGCTTGCCATATTGTGGGCCCAGCAACTTCCCAGAGCTGGGGCAGGCAGGCATGGTTGGTACCCACAGGTATGAGACTTGGCTCTCACTGACCAGAGGGTGGGTGGAGCCTTCTGCTACCAGACCTGCTGGAGGAGTATTTTCCTGGAGCTATGGTGAGCAGACACTGCAGTCTCTCTGGCAGGCTTGTGCTTACTGCCTGTGACAGCCCCTTCCTGTCAGGTTGGTCATGGTGGGTGGCCTGGTTCTTTAAGGTTTGGCTTGGAACTGCTGCAGGCATGCAGAAAGCCAAGTTCAGACCAAGAAAACCTCTAAACAGGTACAGTATGCTTGAAAATGTTCACAGGTGCTGAAGAAAGAAAGGAAAATGGCTAGAGACAGCCATAAAAAATAGTTAGAAAATTATAAAGTGAAGGCTTTAAAGAGAGAGTAAAGTAATATAAAAAGAATAAGTTGTGTAAGGATGGGAAATAATATAACACAGTGCATTTGGACCCTATATAGTGCTTTATTAACTTTACATTTTTAAATGCTAATGAACAAAAAACACCTACTGAGAGACATTGGATTGTAGAAAAAAAAATATTGAATTTTATCATCCTGTATATTTTAAAGATGTGTTGATCTCAGAATGGAAATGATGAGATGTGAAAGAGGTTTTGCCTTTGTTTCCACAGGAGAAGAAAAGTTATGGGTACTATCAAGATTGATAAAGGTTAGAGTCAAACAGGAGAGACCTGAAAATCTTGACTACAGATGTAAAGGAAGAAACAAAGAAAAACTACAAGACAGGTGACATGTATGCTGACCCCTCTACATGAGAACAGCTGTGAGACTGGATGAGATGTGATAAATCTGTTGTCTACAGAGACCTCATAGCAGTTTGACCATGCACTCCAAACAGACTTATAGAGTTGACAGATGCCTCTCACCTGCTCAAACATAGGACAAAAAATCATCTATAGCTGACTTGTACACACCACGCATTCCATCCTTGTGTTAATGTAGATATGTGTGTTACCTTTAAAAATTTGTGTGTTTTCAGAACAAAGGGACCAGACTCCAAAGAAAACAAGATAGACAGTCCAGGTGATCCAGCCTCACAGAATGCCTCTGTTGCCATTTCCTCAGAAATCCACTTCCAGGACAACTTCAAGGTGGTCAGCTAGGATGGTGCAGCCTCACAGACTGCTCCAGCCAGGACTGAAGACAAGCCCTGCACTTTCCCATCACACAGAGACTGGACAATAAATGACACAGCCAGCTCTCTCATGACTCGGCCAGTATCCCAATTTTCTCAGGGTCTGCTCAAAAGGCTGTTGCCCCCAGATGGCAGGAAGGTTCCTGAGAGGTGAGATGGGTGGTTTTCAGTCATTTGGTGGGTTATGGATGTTTGTTAGCATTTGGGGGGAGGGTTGCTTACAATTTGTTATAGGTCATGGTAAGGGAGGAAGCTAACAAAAAGCTAGATTATGTGATTCCTTCCTTCCTTCCTTCCTTCCTTCCTTCCTTCCTCCCTTTCTTTCTTTCTTTCTTCCTTTCTTTCTCTTTTCTCTTTCCTTTGTTCTCTCCTATTTAATGTTGGGGAAAGAAGGGGTATAAGGGATTAAAAAAGGGGGTATATAAGAATGATAGGATAAAAAGGTAGATTATTGAGTCTACTTTTAAACTAAAAGGCAACTACTAGTTTCGAATATTTTACATTGATATATTTTTGTATATGAATTCAATTTAAGATTATTTTTGTTAGAACATTCTGTATATATGTTTCTACTCTTGTTTAAGGTATTGTACCTATGCAAATCATTTAAAAAATGTTATATAAAGTTCTAGCCCTTGAAAGCTATTATTATAAACTGTTTATGATAATTAAGAAATGCAGGTTAATAGTCACATATAACAATCAAACTTGTGGTCATGTTAGGTATGTTTTCAAGGTTAAACACATTATATTTTAGATACATAGTTGGTCTTAAAAGATCTACAGAATAAAGCACTAAAGATGTCTTAATAACATAAGGCTTTTCATGACAGTGAGATATGTTTGCTCCTGGCAGTACCAATCTGCTTCAAAGAAGATGAGGGACATTGAAGAAACTCTGTATAGAGTTTGCTTTAAATGTGGCAAAGCTATCTACTGGGCCAGAAACTACCCTTGTCTCTACAGCTGACAGCATGCTGTCCAAATTAGACAAGCAGGACACAAAAGATGTCAATTGCTGAACTTTGCCAAGATGAGATAGATCAGTCCTTCAAAATTCCTGCTTCATGGAAAAGTCTGTCAAATATTCTGGGCCTGCAGGCTGAAGATGGATGCATCAACATTGCAGATGAACCTTGGGTGACTGTCCAGGCAGCCAGCTGTATCTGTCATTTCTATAGTTTTGGAAGTTACTTGCTCTGCACTTTCTCTTTACTCAGGAAATATTTTATACTTCTCAGGTCTCTGAGGGGGTTGAAGACTAGGTAGTTATATAGTTTTTAGTTACCAAACTTAGAAAAGAAGCCCACAAAAGAGATGTAAAGTTTATAAAAGTTGAGAGACATAAAAGCTTAAGTTGTTTATTGAAGAAAATGTTTTAAGCTCTAAAAAGATATTTTTAGTTTGGTAATGCAAGTAAGTTATTACAGAAAATGATCTAGGTACAAAACTTTGGACTCACCAAGATAGGATAAATAATAAAGTACTTTCTCCAAAGTTGCTAAATACAAATGGCCTGGACATTGTGAATGTAATTCTTACCTGATAATTGTTCTTATTGTATATAGTTTATTGATACTAGAGAAAGAGCTTATTATTAGATTAAAAGGGGGAGATGTTGAGATAATCTCTTTGTACACTGTATGAAGATGTGTCTCTGTTTTACCTTATCTGCCTAAGGCACCTTCTGATTGATTTAATAAAGAGCTGAATGTTCAGTAGCTAGTCAGGAGAGCTAGGTGGGACTTTTTGGCAGAAATAGAAACTCTGGAAAAGAATCTGAGGCATGGGAGATTTGTCAGCCAGATGTGGAAGAAGTCAGATATACAATACTGAAGAAAGGTAATAAGCCACATGGCAGAATGTGGATTAATATAAAGGGGAACAAGCCTAAGCTAAGGCCAAGTTTTCATACTTAATAGGAAGTCTCTGTCTCATTTTTGGGGAGCTGATGGTCCAAAAAAGATCCATTATAATGTACACCTGACTGGAGGGTCTTTGGCTCTATCCATTTGTGGTCCAGAGAATCTCAAACCCTGTGCTCATGGCTTTGCCTTGATCCTGGTGATGTGGCTTAGGCCTGATGTGTCTTAAACACTGAATGAACTGGGGCAGTGGGGCCTCCTTACTCTTTGCACTCAGGACACTCACATCTGCTGAGTTTTCTTGGAAGCCAACACCTGGCTGCATCTATTATGCTCACTTTTATACTCTTCCTTCACAAGTCTTCATTAAAGCAAACATTTATCAACAACAAACCTACTGGGTTACTGATATTCAAAATCCATGTTAATATTTACATTCAAATAGGGCATAAGGGGAATAAACTTAAGATGTCAGTTTAGACGTCATCCACTCTGGGACTGCTGAGGTTTATTCAGCAGCAGCGTGGTGAAGATGCCTTTGGAGCAGTAGGAACAGAGGTGAGATCTCTTAGACTGCTCACCTGGCTTAACTTTCATCTGTTTTGTATGGCAGGGTTTTACACAAGGTTTCTTTCAAAGCTTTTTAGCAGCTTTTAAAAACCACAGCTGGAAAAACACTAGCAGTGTAAGCTGCCATTGGGTAATTTTGAAGCCAGAGATATGAGCATTAGCCTGTGGTTGTGCTGTGTCCTCAGCGGAGGGGAGACAGCTGCCACAGGTTCAGGTGACTGCTTCCTCACACACCTGTCCTTGCGCTGGGAGTGGCAGGATTAACACCCTTTTTCAAGTGCTCACCTTATTAACAGTGTGTAAACTTTACAGTAGCTGATGTCTGTACAATAGCGAGGAGAGTCAGATGCAGTCTCAGAAGGCTGGAGGGGGTTTTATACACATAAGTTCAGCCATTTTCAACTGTACAGTCTAGGGGTCTTTGGTAACATGTGCAACGTGGCTGTGTCACTTTTGCCAAATTCCAGAACCATTTAATTACCCTGGAAGGTAATCTTGCATCCATGAACTAATGACTCAGCATTTTCATTCCCTTTGCCTCTCCAGCCCCTGGCAGCTTCAAATCTACTCTGTCTCTGTGAGCTGGAAGGTTCTAGATCTGTCACATAGATGAAACTATACATGTGGCTTTTCTCCCCTTAAACAGCATCTTCAAAGGTTATCCACCCCTTAGCATGTATCAGCACTTTGTTCATAATACACACACACACACACACACACACACACGTGTGTGTGTGTGTGTGTGTGTGTGTGTGTGTGTGTATATGTGTATGTATATGTATATGTATATATGTATGTATACACACACATATACTTCAATAGTATTCCATTGTAGGGCTATGCCATATTCTTCTCTATTGCAGTTTCTATAGTACTGTTTTAGCTTTGGAAACACCCCATTCTTGTTCCTGGAAGTGTGTTTCTTTGTTACTGGGTACAAAGGGTGAGATTAGATGAAGATAACAGCTAACTACACCGTGGCCACCTTTTGAATCAGCTAGTGGCCATTACTTAACGCTGTAGGAACTACCGTGGCTCTGACTTTGAATGAGTCACGTTATCTCCTTATGTCTCAGTTTCCTCTGCTATAAATTAAGCTTGATGACTGCTTGCTCCCAGTCTCACAAGGAGTCATGAGCTATCCTTGTTAAAAGCTTTCAGGTTCTCAGATGTCAGACACAACACATCATACCTAAGTACAATGTAGCACCATAATAAGCAGCCTCTGGCTTGTTTTTTTTTTCTACATTTTCCCAGGCATGCTGAGTGTACTTTTTTTCCTTCCCAGAACATGACTTACTCTACATCACAGTAGAGGTCTTCTTAAAGAGGACCTAAAAAGGCTTTTGGATCTGTCTCATCCAGTGCTTTGTCTGTTATTCTATTTTAGAGTGAATACTGAGTGTTTGAGGTAATTGGGTACCCAGTCCAAGTTAAGATGGAGACTTTTGGTTCCATGACCTTGTATGACCCTGATGGCAGCCATATGATAGAGATGCCACTAGCATTTTAAGTATGGAATAACTGAGGTCTAATGAAATTGTGTGGCTTTTTCAGAGTCCAAAAGCCATGCTCTAAGAGAGGACAGATCCAGCCATTCAGAGTCTGAGCCAGTGAAAGGTCTGGGGAGAATTGTACAGTGGCCTGTAAGAAGCAATTGTACTGCTTGAATGAGGAACCCCGAAATCCATATCCACTCTCAGAATGTGATATCATTGGTTAAAATGAAGTCTCGGTGGACTAAAGTGGACCCAAGTATAATAAATGGTATTACCATAAGAAAAAGGAGAGGTTCTCAGTGCAAACATGAAGAGGGATCTATCTGCCAGATGGCAAGAGCAGAGGTCAGAGTGATTTGGCCGAAATCCAGGAACCTCCTAGAACAGAGGTTCTCAACCTTCATAATACCTCAGCCCTTTAGACAGTTTTTCATATGTTCTGACCCCCAAACACAAACTATTTTTGTTGCTACTTCATAACTGTAACTTTGCTGCTCTTAGGAATCGTAATATAAGCATTTTTGGAGATAGAGGTTTTCCAATGGAGTCATGACCCATACATAGGGTGAGAACCACTGCCCTAATGCATCCAGCAGTCACTAGAACTAGGCAGTTAAGTAGGAAACATCCACCAGAGCCTCCATGTGGAGCACAGCACTGCTAATTTCTTGATTATAGACTCCCAACCTCCAAAACTATAAGCCAATAAATGTGGGCCATTTGAAGTCACCCAGTCTGTTGTGTGGCAGCCTTTGGGAGCCAGTGCACATCCCTTTTTATATTTATAGCATAGCATGTCCTCTCTCCCACTCTAATCTTTGTTCAGAGTTGTATTGAGTGAAAAAAGCCTTCTCAACAGATCTGTACACATAGTTAAAGTAAAACGGAAACTTCGTGAAAAAAATCACTAGGTCTGTATGTCCTTTAAACCACATGGCTGCCATGGTTCTCAAGAAATGAAGACTTAAGTGGAAAGGAAACAGGATTGACTCTGGAACGCAATGACGTCTGTGTAGGTCATGGAATGAAAGGGGTGGATTAAAGCCTAGGAGTGGTGCCCAGAGAGGCTAAATGACCAGTGTTTAAGATTTCTTCTACAAAAGAGTAGGAAAGGCCGGGGAGAGGGTACTCAAGAAATAAGTCAAAGAGCAAGAAAAGGTTCTGAACTTAAAACATATTTTGAATTTAATATTTTTTTAGACAGCATCTCATTTAGCCTGGGCTTGTCTTGAACTTGCTAAATAGCCAAGGATGATCTTGAACTTCTGACCCTCTACCTCCATTTCTTCAGTACTGTGCCACTGCATCTTAAGTTTGTAAGTAAGAATACAAAGCAATGGATTTCATTATGACATTTCATAGACATGGACCATTTTACCTCGTTCCTATTCATGCTTTACTCACCCTCTCGGATCATCCATCTCTACAGTGGTTATCAAGATTGATTTTCTGGTTAGTAGATCTAGAAACTAAAGGCAAACCAGATGTTTAATCTCTGGGATGAGTACAGCTATTAACTGAAGGCAACAGTGAGTCAATTTTTATAAAGTGATGTAGAGTGGGGGAGTTCTGAGTGATCTCTCCGGTCTTTATTAATTGGCTCATCCTTCCTTTCTCTGCTAAAACTTACCTGAAGAGCCTAATTTCTAGGCTGGGAGCCTATGAGTCGGCCAGTTTTCAGAGCAGGCAGAGAGAGCAGAGAACTATTGACACGCATGGTTAGCTCTGATTCTGATCCGAATTCTCCGTCAACTGTCTTGTGATCTTGGCTGAGATCTCAATGGGTTTTTTCTTCTATGCCATACAAGTGCCATGTAACCATGATAGTTGAAATACCTGTACATGTGAAAATGCCCTTTCACCCAGTTAAGTGAAAGAACCAAGCACATTGCTGCAGAGTGCTCAGGGATTCGGGCAGGAGCCAGCCCAAGAGGCAGAGTGAGTGTGCTCTTTATTCTAAGTACAATTAATGGTGTCAGGTGAGGTTTCCTGAAGGCCTAACTAAGTTCATACATCAAATGAATTCCACTGTTAACCTGATGAAATCCAAAATTTATTACTTCACATGCAAATCTTAATGAGGTAGCATATCTTCTAGATATTTTGAATTAGAAGCTGATATAAAACATAAATAGATTCTTGAAGATGGAGAGATGGCTCAGCAGTTAAGAGTGTTCTCTGATTTGAGTTTGGTTCCAAGCACTCATATTGGATGGCTCACACTGCCTCTAACTTGAGCTACAGGGAACAAATACCCTCTTCTGGCCTCCACATGTTTGTGAAAACACACACACGCACACATACACACACTGTGTACACAAATAAAAGAAAAATATTTTTTTAAAAAAATGAGATTCTTAAGTAAACACACTAATGCATTAATGTTTTGTCCAAAACCTCTGCTATAAATGAAAAGTGTTTTTCAAAAGTAATGAGAATGGACCAGACCAATGTAGTCGTGGAAAGAAACAGTTGCTCTCACAGTCCCCTTCGCACACACATGTGCGTGTGAGAATTTCAGGTGCTTAGAAAGCACTTTCCTCTTACAAGAGCTCATTCTTCCCCCTTCTCTCCTGTTTTTGGGTTGGTTCTTGGCTTTCACTCTGACTTTGTTGTTTGTTTTAGGGTTTTAGATTTCAGATGATCATCAAAAGAAGTTAGTCATGTAGGCACCTCTGCATAAAGTTTCCTGACACTATCCTATTCCTAGACTGTCCATCTAATTGTATCTTTTTATGACCTTCCTGAAACTTTTCATTCAAAGATTCCCAGGACTTTGTAGAATCTGCTTGTTCATCCCAAGAACACACCAAGAAGAAAATACCAAACCCAATTTTTCCTTCAAGACAAACAAGTGTAGAAATTTATTGAACATGGGCTGGTATGGGCAAACCATTTTATGTCCTCAGCATAATTCTTTTTATGGGAAATGCTTTCTCTTTAGTAATTGCATCCAACATGATTCCTGAATCCCACACAACTGGCCACGATTCCCTTGCCAATCTGTTGTCTCCATATGAGATCATCTAACATTATGGCTTGCAGAACTGACTGGAGACCTGGAGATTGTTGCTAAACCCCTTTGTGCTATTTGATCTTAAACTTGCTTCTATTATGTGGTTATTGACAATTGATTGGCCTGCTTTCTGGGTACAGTGAGTATTCACCTCACAAGAATGTTGCCCATCATTAATGACTGAAAGAGCTTTCAGATCCATGGATGAAAGGCAGGAGGTAAGTACACAGTGTTATGATTGTTAATCCTCATGGTTGTTGTTAAGATTGCTGGTTGTCATTAGTGTTTTATTGGACCCTCTCTCTAATGATCATGCCGATGATGCTGAAGTTTCTTAACAAGATTCTTAGTCCATTATCAGTCCTGGTTATCTATTGCTTTGTTCAAGCTGTCAAGGCTTAAGCTAATTGAATGACAAGAGTTTAGTGGAAATAGTTTGTTCAGAGTTGAAGAAATCATTTCAGCTTTTGCCAGCGAGATGCAAGGTAACTCAAAAAAAAAGGAGAGGGAGGTTTAAAAAATTATTTTTTTATTGATTATTTGGGAATCCCACAGCATACACCCTGATCACCCTCACCTCCCAGTCTTTCTGTGTCTGCCCCCTCCTCTGTGACCTCCCCCCCCCCAAATGCCCATTTTGTGTTGTCCACATGCTCACTGGAGTATGGTCAAATTCCTAGTGGCCAGCCCCCCTCCCCCAAGGTAGAATGTGTCTGTCCTTCTCTACCTGCATCTGCACTGAAAGCCATTAACTGAGGAGAGCTGGAAGGTGGTTCTCCAGAGGCCACACCACTAGCTGCACCTCAGTGCTGTAGGCCAGCGAGGAGCGGGGCTGCTCTGCTGCGCCTACAGACATTACCATGGCTTCAGGTGGCAGCCCAGACCACCGGCATCTGACATCCACATGGGCTTTGGTGGTAACACGGCTGCAGACATCCACACAGCCCTTGACTGTATCAGGACCACTGACGCACTCACGGCTCTTGGCGGCTGCACAAGCCTCAACATGGTCGCACATGTCACTCACATCAGCATGTCTTCCTGAGGCAGCAAAGCCCGAGGACATCACCAAGGCACTGGGCAGCAGAGCAGACTGCCTATGTCCACATGGACCTCAGGCTTCATCGTGGTGTGGGGCAGCAGCACAGGCCTATGCTAACATGGTCTCCGGGGGCATCAGTGGTCCTTCGAGGGGTCCAGTCCAGAAAGTGAGCCTTTCCTGATCTCAGGCCTCCATAGTTGCCCAGAGCCAGGGGATCCCACAGCTGGGCAGCAGGTTGGGGTGGGGTGGGGGGCTGAGTCTGTGTCTGGGTAGGCTCCAGGCTGTTGCACACCATCCCACCAGCCCTACTGGGCAATGACATCATGTCGACCTCAGCGAGCTCTCTCACCTGTCACTGCCATGGCATCTCCAGTTCCTCCTCTCTCCCTAGCGCATGCACCGCTCTGTTTTTCTATCTTTCCCATCTCTCCATCACATGTTTGTTCATTTTCCCGAGACTGAAATTTGTCATTCTCAGTGAGTGACTCAACCATCTCGTAAGGAGGAGAACTAGAATGGATGTATTCCAATGACCGTGTGAAAGGTTTCATTCAGGTTCTCTAAACATGAACATACCCCATTCAGTGGAGTCTGTTTCTATGGAAGTCACCTGTTTTTCTGATTCCTGCACACCCATACCCACCTCTGTCATTTTTAACTGTGTATCCCTGACTGGCCTAGAACTAACATTGAGCCACCTGCCTCTGCCTCCTGAGTGGTGGGGCTAAAGGCGTTTTGTGCTCAGCTCAGGCCACCGAATAGGAAGTAGTTTATGTGCATTTATTTTTCACCCTCAGTAATTCTCAGTCCAGTTAAACAGAAGAGATAAACAAATAAAATACTTATAAAGGGCCCAGCAATCCAGTTCGGGGTCGGGGTGACTGGCACAAAGCTTGAAACCCTAATTTAACACCTGGGATCCACACTGTGGAAGATAACCGAGTTCCGCAAGTTTTCCTCTGGTCTCCACATGTATTACAACATGTGTGTACATGCCACACGTACACATGAACTAAAACTAAACAAGTGGGAGCAATACCTGGGGCTGGAGAAATGGCTATGTGGTTAAGAGTACTACATGGCTTTGGTTCCCAACACTGACATGGTGGGTCACAATTATTTGTGACTCCAGTTCCAGGGAATGCAATGCCCTCTTCTGATCCTCACAGGCACCACACACACTTCTATACATGCAGGCAAAATACTTGTACAACATTTTATTTCCTTATGCTAAATAGAGTGATAGAAATCCACTGATCATATTGGTGGACTTCAGGGAAGGAAACATGTGGAGTGTAGGGCAGCATTGCCCAGTGCCAAGAGGTAGCAAGAAAGGAGAAGGTCTGGTTCTCAGGATAGATGGGCTAAATGACCAAAGACATATAAGAACTATCTAGAGAAGAAAAATGATAAATTTAATGGTATGTTTTAAGAAATATTTGGCATCTAGAGAATCATGGAGAATCATAAAAATTCTCCAGATGCCAAATGGGAGAAACAGTAGAAAATTAGACTAGTCAAGTGGCTGGAGCATGAGAGTCTTACATGTCATGACAATGAACTTAGACTGTTTCCAAATTGGATGCTTAGAGAATGCTGGCTGGGGTGGGGGGGGCGTCATTTTACCAGTAGAGTGGAGAGGACTGGGGTACAGGACCTTTGGGGGAGTGGAAACCAGATGGAGCCTCATGATTAACTGCATATGCAGTAATGGGAAAGGGCACCTATAATAACTGGGGTATTCTGAGTCACATCTGCATTGCTGTGACCAAACATTTAACATGAACAGCATCACAAAGGAAGCATGGATTTGAGCTTCTGATTCCAGAATTTCAATCTTCAGCCCTTGTCTCTGTTGATCCTGGGTCCATGGTAAACCAAATATTATGCTGGACAAATGAGACATCCAGAGCATCTGCTCCCCAGTAGCCCAGAAGACAGGGTGGGGAGTAAGAACCAGAAGTTCTTAACAGTTTCTGTAATTTGAGTAGATAGTGTTCTGTGAAGATATCATATGCAAGCCATGAAGACAACAGGAAACACATATTGCAAGTTTCCTCTATTTTTGACTATCTATGTGATTGGGAATAAGGTTTGAAGGGACTATTGAGAGCTCAATCTTTTCCTGTCTCTCTCACATACAGTTAGCAAACTTCCATGCCTAACATTCAATGGTTACACCTCCTTCTTTATTCTCAAAGTTTTATGTGCATTGGTGGTCCACCTCCATGTGTACCTGTGTACCACATGCCTGATGACCAAGGGAGCCATAAGAAGATCCCCTGGAACTGGAGTTGTAGATGCTATGAGCTTTCATGTGGGTGCTGGGAATTGAACTCAGGTCCTCTGGAAGAGGCCATCTTTTCTAAATACAGGTTGCTGCTCTAGTTTGCATTTTGGATTCTCTCCAAAGGCTCTATGTGTGGTGGTTAGTGGGCCAAACTGTGGTGACTGGAGATTCAGTAAAACCTCCAGGAGGTAGGACTTGTAGAAGGAAATATTGTCACTAGGGACATACTTGGAAGGGACTATATGGACCATAGTCCCTTCCTGTCTCTCTTACTTTCTGACTGCTGTGAGGTAAGTGTGATGTTTTGCTTCACCACAGGCTGACAAGCAATAGCCAACTGACTTTTAGGTTGAATACTTCTCAAGTATTTTTGGCATAGGAACAGAAAGCTAACTTATCAAGCACCTATGTGTTCAACAATTTAATTTTCACAACAGCCCAGTGAAGTAATTACTACTTTTATCTCTACTTTACAGATGAGGAAATAATGACAGGAAATTAAATAGATTGCCCAAGAAGTTGTAGAGCCAGGATTTGAACTCAGACTGAGGGTGATGATATAGAGAATTGGGGTCCTAAACATTCCTGTTGGGAATGGTGCTATTTGTGCCAAACAGTTTGACAATTTCCTCCAAAAAGGTATACATGGAATTATCAAATGATTAGCAATGCTGAATGTGTGCTTAAGAGAGCTCCCCCAACAACCAGAAATTCTACTTCTAAGTATATTCCCAAAGGTCACACAGAGAAACATTCATGACAGCTTCATGTATCACAGCAAGAACATGAAAACCCCAAGTGTCAATCAGCTGATGAAGGGGTAAACATGTGCTATGTGTCCACAATGAAATATTACTCAGCTCTTGAAAGTAACAAAGTAACAGTATGCACTGCAATATAGACAGACCTTGAAAGCATGCTAAGTGAAGTAAGACAGACTCCTGAGTATTGGTGAAATTATTAAGGCCACTCCACGTAGTTAAAAGGGAGGTTTATTTTGTGGGGTAACTTACAAATGAAGGGGTAGGTTGCAGGGTCTGGCAAAGGTATGGCACAGTCCAGCAGTGTTCTCTGGAGAACTCTGCTCAGTCTACCTCCTGTGTCCAGGGTCCCAGAACCAAGAGAGACCTCTCCTCTCGATCCTGGGTCTTCCGCTTCCTCCCTAACCCCCTCCTTGTGGGCGTGACCATTACCGAAGCCTCAGTGGGGGTTAGAACTTCCAGGCCAAGGCTGGGATGGCTACCCACCACACCTGAGCCACTTATTATTCCATTTAAAGGAAATGTCCAGAATAGGCTAGTACATTGCGATAGAAAGTAGGTTAATGATTGACAAGCTCTCAAGGGACTGGGGATGGGGAGGGAAGGAGTCACTGCTGATGGGTCTGGGGTGTCTTTGTGGGATGACTGAAGGGTCTGCAGTTAAATCTGGTTACAGTTGCACAACACTGGAAATGCACTAAGAGGTACTGAATAGCATTCTCTGAAATGTGAATTTTATGGGGTATGCATTTCAAATAAAAAATTATTTCAATAACTCTAATATTTTAATCTGAATGCCTTAAGTTTTTTCTCTTTTTTCTTTTATTTTCTATTAAGAATTTTTTTCATTCATTTTACACACCAAAGATCCCCCTCTTCCCTCCTCCTGCTCCCCAGCTTCCCCCTCCCAACCCACCCCCCACTTCCCCCACAAGAAGGCAAGTGCTGTGGATATCGCTCTGTGTAAATAAAGTTCTGATTGGCCAGTGGCCAGGCAGGAAGTATAGGCGGGACAAGAGAAAAGAGAATTCTGGGAAGTAGAAGACTGGAGACACCACCAGCCGCCGCCATGAGAAGCAACATGTAAAGACACTGGTAAGCCACACGCCATGTGGCAAAGTATAGACTAACAGAAATGGGTTAATTTAAGATAGAAAAGGTAGATAACAAGCAGCCTGCCACGGCCATACAGTTTGTAAGTAATATAAGTTTCTGTGTGCTTTCTTGGTTGGGTCTGAGCGACTGTGGGACTGGCGGGTGAGAGAGATTTGTCCTGACTATGGGCCAGGCAGGAAAACTCTAACTACAAATGGCGTCCAACGTGTTGGCAAGAGTTTCCACCTAAAACCTGAGAAAAAAGACTCTAAACGGAGCTAAAAACAGCTTCCAGTTCTCTCTCTCAAGTTAGCAGCAGCCTACGGGTTTGAGCTACTATGGCAGGTTTCTGGCCTGTGCGTCTGACCTGCAGTGTGGCGGGAATGAGGAATCTACAAGCAACACTTTGCTCTGCTGCATGGTGGATTTAGCCTTTGCGAGTTAAAAAAAAAAGAGGGGGTGTTTCTGGACTATGCACTGCTTTGATAGAACTGCTTCTAATAGTTGATGGTACACATGGCTCCAGACCCAGAGCTGGCGGTAAACTGTACCACCGCCATGTTAGGAAGCTGAGGTGGGTGGAGCCAGCAGCCACAGTGGCGTTTCAGTCTTACAAAGATGGACATTACACAGAGAATCTGGTTTGTCTTGTCTTTGGGATTTTTAACTGCAAAAAAAAGATTTGATTGTAAAAACTGTTGAGTTAAACAAATATATAAATTTTAAAGGTAACTTGACTTCAAAATTTGGATATAAGGATATGATGCTTTGGAAAAGAGTATCTGATTTTGTTTCCACAGAAAGCCAGAGGCTATGGATTTGTTCCAGATTAAGACACATCAGGTTTGATCAGCCAAGACCACCTGAAAGGTCTCCGATGACGCCATGGCCCAGATGATCCAACATCCAAAATGGTTTCAAGGCAACTGGCTCAGAGGTTCACCCTAATGGACTACTCCATAATCCTAAAATTTTCTTTGTGTCCAAATAAGATACAGCACCCCCCTCCAGCAGGAAGTAGTAAGAGAAACTATGCCCACATTCCCAAAATTATCAAGCTGGCTTTGGAGATGGAATTGGCTCACTCCTTCTCTAAACCCAGACATATTGCTAAAAGAAATGGTTAAAAGATTCTTGTGTCCCAAATCATAAGAGCTCTCTGGTGTGGGACAGAGAAAAACCAATATTTTTATTTTAAACAGGTTGATTGTAAATGTGATCTCTTTCTAAAGAAAAAGAGGGGATATGATACAGATATAATAGGATGAAAGGGTAGATTAAGGAGCTTACTTCTAAAGAGCAACAACTTGTTTAAAATGTTTTACATTGGTTTAGATTTTAGTCTATTGATACAAACTTAGTTAATTTTGTTATATTGTGTGTATATTTCTACTCTTGTTTAAGGTATTATGTTTATATAGCTCATTTAAAATTGTAATGGATAATTAAAAATAGATTAATAACTGGTCATCTATGATAATCATACTCATAGCCAGGTTAGTTAAGTCTTCTAGGTATACACAGAGATATTTCAGATAGACAGTTAATCTTCAAACACTTCAAAGGTCTACAGAATATGGCATTTAAAATATTTTTAAAATTTAGACTTTCTGGACAGTGAGACATGTCTGCTCCTGGCAGCACCGATTTACTTCAGAGAGGAAGATGGGCATTGAAGACACTTCATATGAGTTTATCTTCACCTTGGCAAAAATAGCCATTTGGGCAAGAAACTGTTCTTGCCTGGACTGCTCCATCACCTGGACATGCAGGACCCATAGAAAGGTGACCACTAAACTTTGCTTTCAAAATGGTCCTTCAGGTTCCTGCTTCACAGAGGAAACTGCCAGACATTCTACAGGACGCTGAGAGAAGTGACCGAGAGACTCTAGCCCTGTGGGCTGAAGACAGATGCCCCAACTTTACAAAGGAACATTAGATGACTGTCCAGGCTGCCAGCTGTCTCTGTCTACTCTTGCAAGACTCGTGAAAAATGTGTACATCCTTCTCCCGGTTCTCAGGTACTATATATCCTTCTGAGGTCTTTGATGTGGTTGAAGACTAGATAGTTATAATTTCCTCAGTTATGATACAAGATAAGTTAGATATAAAACCTTAGACTCACAAATATAAGATAGATAGGATATCTTCTTTAATATTGTAACTGTAATTCTTGCTAGATAATTGTTTTGTTATATGTAATTATACTATGTAAAAGTTAAAACCTTCCTTTAAAAAAAAAAGAAAAGGGGAAGTGCTGTGGATATCGCTCTGTGTAAATAAAGTTCTGATTGGCCAGTGGCCAGGCAGGAAGTATAGGCGGGACAAGAGAAAAGAGAATTCTGGGAAGTAGAAGACTGGAGACACCACCAGCCGCCGCTATGAGAAGCAACATGTAAAGACACTGGTAAGCCACAAGCCATGTGGCAAAGTATAGACTAACAGAAATGGGTTAATTTAAGATAGAAAAGGTAGATAACAAGCAGCCTGCCACGGCCATACAGTTTGTAAGTAATATAAGTTTCTGTGTGCTTTCTTGGTTGGGTCTGAGCGACTGTGGGACTGGCGGGTGAGAGAGATTTGTCCTGACTATGGGCCAGGCAGGAAAACTCTAACTACAGGCAAGGCCTCCCATGGGAAGGCACATCCAGTAGAGGCAAGTCCAAGTCCCTCCCCCTGTCTCAAGACTGCATGAGGTGTCCCATCATAGGTAGTGGACTCCAAAAAGCCCCCTCATGCACCAGGGATGGATTCTGATCCTACAGCCAGGGTGCCCCCAAGCAGATCAAACTACACAACTGTCTTGCCATGCAGAGGATCTAGTCCAGTCCTATGCAGGCTCCATAGCCATTGATCCAACTTTGATGAGTTCCCACTAATTTGGTTTGGTTGTCTCTGTAAGTTTCTCCATCATGATCCTGATGCACTTGCTCATAGAATCCCTCTTATCTCCCTTTCACTGAACTCCTGGAGCTCTGTTTAGTGATTGGCTGTGGATCTCTGCATCTGCTTCCATCAGTCATTGGAGAGAAGCTCTGTGATGTGATGACAGAGTATTCATTGGTCTGATCACTGGGGTAACCCAGTTCATTTCAACTATTTCTAGTACTCCAAGATGGGGTCATCCTTGGGGATTCCTGACAACTTTCCTAGCACTGGGTTTCTCTCTATCCCCAAGATGTCTCTCTCTACCATGGTATCTCTTTCATTGCATTCCTCCTCCATCCCTGTTCCAGCTCAACCATCCCATTCCCTTATCTCTTACCCTCCATTGCCCATATTTTTATTAAGAGATTTTCTATTCATTTTTTCATACCAACCACAGATTCCCATGTCCTCCCTCCTTGTACCACCCCAGCCTTTCCCCCCACTCACCCCTCATTCCCACCTCCTCCAAGGCAAGGTCTCCCATGTGGAGTGCTTTCTGTAGGGCTGGATTTGTGGACAGGCATTGTATAAATCTGGTTTTGTCTTGGAATGTCTTGTTCACTCCATCTATGGTGATTGAAAGTTTTGCTGGGTGTATTAATCTAGGGTGGCATCCATAGTCTCTTGGTGTCTGCATTACATCTGTCCAGGACCTTCTGGCTTTCAAAGTCTCCACTGAGAAGTCAGGTGTTATTCTGATGGGTCTGCCTTTATAAGTCACTTGGCCTTTTTCTTTTTCAGCTCTTAATATTTTTCTTTGTTCTGTATATTTAGTCATTTAATTGTTATGTGGTGAGGGGACTTTTGGGGGGGTCTAGTCTATTTGGTGTTCTATAAGCTTCTTGTATCTTTGTAGTTATTTTCTTCTTTAAGTTGGGAAAGTTTTCTTCCAAGATTCTGTTGAATATATTTTCTGTGCCTTTGAGTTGGTATTCTTCTCCTTCTTCTATTTCTATTATTCTTATGTTTGGCCTTTTCATGGTGTCCCAGATTTCCTTTTTTTTGGCTTTGGTATTTTTTTTGACTGATGAATCAATTTCCTCTATTGTATCTTCTACACTAGAGATTCTGTCTTCCATCTCTTGTATTCTGTTGATTATGCTTGCATCTGTGTTTCCTGTTCATTTACTCAGATTTTCTATTTCCAGAATTCCCTCTGTTTGTGTCTTCTTCATTGTTTCTATTTCAATTTTCAGATCTTAAATTGTTTCCTTCACATGTTTAAGTGCTTTTTCATGGCTTTCTTTAAGGGATTTATTTATTTCTTCCAATTTTTTGTTTGTCTTTGCCTCAATTTCTTTAAGGAAATTTTTCATTTGTTCTTTAAAGACCTCTAGTATCTTTATGAAGCTTTTTTAAGGTCACTTTCTTCTGCTTCTTCTACATTGTGATGTTCGGGTCTTGCTATTGTAGGAGGGCTAGGTTTTGGTGTTGCCATATTGCTCTTTATGTTGTTATATGTATTTTTTGCACTGACATCTGCCCATCTCCTCCTCTAATAGGTGCAAGAGGTGCCTCTGTCTGAGTGAGTTGCTGTTGGTCCACTCTGTGCTTGTTGTGTCTATGTCTCAGGGGGTCCCTCTGGATCCAGTCTTAGCTCTTGGTCTAACTGGAGCTAGCAGATTTTGTATTTCAGGAAGCTGCTCTTGGTCCAGTCAGCGCTGGTGGATTCTGTGTTTCAGGAAGCCACTGGTGTCTCAGGGCAATGGGTATCAGGGTAGGGCATGGGTCTTGTAGATTGCAGGATCCGATTGGGGGGTTTTGGTGGGGGATCCTGGCCACAGGAGTTTTCCCTGCTGGCCAGCAACTGGAGCAGAGCTGGATGGGGGTTCCTGGAGACTGGTTGTGTCCCAGGGCCTGGGTCCTAGAGGCAAGACTGTCTGGTGGGAGAAGAGTCACTCATCTCTTGGTCCAATGAGAGCTGGTGGATTCCTTGTTTCAGGAAGTTACTGGGGTCACAGGCAGATGAGTATTGGGGTAGGGTGTGGGTCTTATAGATTGCAGGGTCTGATGGGGGGTTTTGGTGGGGGAGCCTGGCTGTAAGAGTTTTCCCTGCTGGCCAGCAACTGGCTTGCCTTAAGTTTCAATGTACCTTTAGCATGAGGAATATTTTCACCTCTCATTCTGGTGAGTCCTGTGGTTAAGATGGAGTCCAGAGGCAATGCCACTTGACTGTTTTGTTTCCTCCAGAAGAACTTTTCAGCTAAGTTCTGACCTATGCAATGACAGGAAGAACCTTGAGGACAAATGCTAAATGATGTAGGTCTCTTTCAGAAAGACTGTCATATGCGCGCGTGTGCGTGCACGCGCGCGCGCGCACACACACACACACACACACACACACACACACACACAGAGTTTTTCCCTTTGATTCCGTTCACTATCAGTGTGAAGTTTAGAATGATTTCAAGTTTAACAAACAAACAAAATAGACCTACAGTCAGTCCCATGTGAAAGGCGACCATCATTGCATTAAATGACTGAAAGACCCTGGTTAAAGTGTGCCGGCTGCTGCATGCATTACTTTGTTTGAAGACTCTGGACCTGAAGCTGCAGCACAGCAATCTGTTCACCCCCCTGGTAACGGATGGTCTCCTGGCCTGTCTTCTGCCTTAATCAAAGTTCTGCTCAGCAGTAAGGCTGGAGTAAGTGTTCTGCCCGGCCTTCCTTGAAGGGCTGCAATTAGAAATACTATACTTGACCTTTTATTAGCCATGATCCCCAACAAAATGTGTCAAATCACATTGAAGAAATGTTCTTGTATCTTTTATGAGTGCACACAAGATTACAGGATACGATTATTTTAGAATAATTACATTGTGACCTTCAGAGCTGTTTGCAAAGGTCATATTCTCTTCACATATCCTTGATTTCCTTTCTCTGTTTTCTTTTGTCCTGCCAGACATAAATTTGGCAGAGGAAGAAGAAAGAGAAAGTATTTTTCCCCTTGTGGATGGAAACTGAAGAATTCGGTTCAAAGTCCCCGCAGGCGCTCAGAGGGCTGCGGGCTGTGATAGGCTATTTTCTACCATTTAGCTTCTGCATTATCTACTCCGTTTTCTTCATTATTCCCCACTTATCACACACAGCATCACTACTGAGCCCAAATAGAGAGTTGTAATTACCCGGCTGCCACCCGATAGCACCTCCTCTATCATCTTTATCTCACTGGGCCTTGCTGTTCCATCGTCGGATAAAACTTGCCCATGGCAATGTCTGTGATAGCGCATCTCAGAGATACATTTAAAGTTTACTCATTTATCGCAGTGAAACGCTGAACCCAGGCAATTATTAGATACGCACTCCAGCTTCGTCTCTCACTAAGGTTACTCCAACTCCCTTTTGTACCAGCTAGTTTCTCCTTTCCTTCTCAGAAATGCATCCATCCTCACTGGCTACTGAAATGGAATTTTAAGGAAATGGTGGAGAATCAAGAATACTAAGGTGCCTATGAACATGTGTGCGTGTATGTGTGTGCACATATGTGTATGGGCCCCCGGGACTGAACTCAAGTCCTCAGGCTTGGCCGCAAGCACCGTGACCTGCTGAGACCTCTTACTGCTCCCTCAGAGAATGCAGAGGAACAAAGCCAGGAGGTCCACAAATTTTAGAAAAAGAATAAAAATTGTTGGGAACAGGGTTCCTACAGAGCACAGATGAATGTCACCTGACCCAGTTTTCTAGTATTTCAATGTTTGCTTCTCAGCTCTGTTTGAGTAGCTGGCTCTGGACTATGCTTGTACTGGCATCCCATTCCAGATAAAATGAAATACAACAAAACAGAACAAAAGTCTCTCAATTCTCTGTTCTCAGTCCATGCTAGCTTTCCAATGCAAAAGCCACGTATTTATTTGCTAGGACTGAAAATGTATTTCCTTTGAAGAAACAGTCCATTAAATCTGTCCATGGGACACCCAAAATGTACCTTGTAATGGGACATTTTATTCTATCATACCTCCTGGCTTTGCTCATCTGCTTTCTCTGAGGAAGTGGTAAGAGGTCTCAGCAGGTCAAGGTGCTTGCGACCGAGCCTGAGGACTTGAGTTCAGTCCCTGGGGCCCACAGGATGGAGGGAGAATGCAGATTCTCATCAGGCTGTCCTCTCATCTCTACATGTGAGCCATGGTATGCACATATGCACACATGGAGCCATTTACTTGTGAAAGTGCTTTATAATACTTGGAATTATAAACTGGTATTCCTGCAGAGGCAACACTACAGTGCTTTTCTCTGTGGTTTATCTGCCACAGGTAGGGCAAGCCTTCCTGGGACTGGGAGCTCCAACCAAGAAGGACCAGGTGATGCAGGAGTGTGATTTGGAGGTGACTGTGGTGCCACAGAGCACTCTGGCCTTGAGGGAGTTACCTGCCCTCGCTAAGCCTTGGTTTCCTCACCCTGACAATAGTTAGAACAATACAATTGATGGAAGAGGGTGTGTGAAGATTGAGAATATACATTGAGGTCACCACTAGCGACTGTCACCTGGATTTAGAACGGTGGCCTGGAATGAACCCTGACAAGGCCTCTGAAGTTGTGTGGCAGGGTTTTGCTGTGATCTGCATGGTGTTGCTGGCTCTCTGGGCGAGGCAGGTGTCCCTAATTTATTTCCCCGAGTAGCCAGGGTCTCTGAGTCACAGGAACTAGCCCATCCCATGGAGTGATGAAGTCACCTGGGGCTGGGTCTCTGCACCTGGCCTCTCGTCCTATGAAGCAGTTTTGTTGCTGATTGTACACTGATAAGGAGAACGGGCAGTGCTTTTAAATACCAGGAGGCTGGAGGACAATGATGTTGGGGGGGTGGTTAAGATGCAGCCAGAACTGACCACATTAGAAATGAAAGATCAAAAGCCAGTCTCTCAGGGCTGATCATTCTTGGCAAAGTGCTTGCCAAGCAAGCATGGGGACATGCATCTGATTAACCAGAATCCATGTAAGCAAACCAGCTGTGATGGTACACTGTTGTCATGCCCTGAGGAGACTGAGGCGATGTGGGGGGTTTGCTGGAGCTCACTGGCCAGCCAAGATACCTACTTGGTAAGTTTCAGGCTAGTGAGAAACTGTCTCCAAAAACAAAGTGGATGGTTCCTGACTGACACCTGAGGTTCCTGAATGTGTGTAATATATACACACAGATACATTCACACGGACACTAATACACACATTTACACACATACATACAACATACACACACATGCACTCATATATACACATAAGCACTGCACACACACTCATCTGCATACATGAATATGCTCCTTTAAACCTTCCAGCAGAAATCAGCTTTTATCGGGGAAAGAGTCCCAGCTAGCATGGCAGGCTTCCTTTCTAGCTCATGTTTCCACCTGGAACAGGGCAGAACAAGGCATGCGTCAGAATGAGCTTCTTTACAGCCGCTGCCAACAAGGAGGAGACGTGTCTCAGACGCCCGGGACTTTCTTCAGGGTGAGGCCATGCTGCGGGCAGGTCCTTGTTGGCACACAGATCAGTTATGAACTCAGTTCTCTGTGGAAGCTCCGGGGTGTCACACAAAACGCCCCCACGGGCTGCATGGACGTCTCAGAGTCCCTGCAAACGGCAGTATTCACTTTCCCGCTGTTCTGTGGAGAGACGATGAGGAAAGGTTTGTAATTAAGGGTCTGCAGAAGTTTCAGAACATTCTCCCGACTTTCAAATTTTCTGCAAAGTAGCACATTTATGTTCTTTGGGGCCGGGCTTCCCGGGGCAGCTGTGTTCTTGTTTGTGAGTCTAGGAAACAGTAGAAAGGGAAAGTGTGATGTACATAGAGAAGCACTGGCAGGGAGAGTCTCAGAGAGCGGAAAGGTACATGAGCAGCCTTTATTCCTGTCCCGCACCACCTTCTCACACCCTGCCTTGGCCTCTACCAAGCCTCTTGGCTGCAGCCCATGAGATCCTCAATCTCGGGGGTTCACGCTGTGCAGGAGTGGCAGGAAAAGGTGTCGTGTATAAACCCCCATCCACTCTAGGAACAAGAGTCGTTAGTTTGAATTGGCTGGGATTTTTCTTTCTGTTCCAAACAGCAGAGATCTGTGCTCCGTGTACCCAGACACAAAATGGCATGTCGTATCATGCTGCTTCCCCTGGGCCTTAGTGAGTCCCTGTACATCATCCCTCCTGACTCTTTCACTCCCTATAACCACTCTGAATAAAAGTATAGGTGTCATTATGGCAGCTCCTAAAAGTAGGCCTATTGATCTATTAAAAGAAGCACTTTAATTAAGCAATAATATGTGGTTGAGTGAGGATGCCAAGTAATAAATGCCAGTGAGTGGCTGCCAGGGAAGGGCCTTGCAGAAACATACTGGTATTGGCTGCCAGATTTGAGAGCTGTTCACCCATGAGAACTTTCCTACCTTATTTGGAAAACCAATATGTTTGTAATTTTTATCTTGTTAATATTTAAGGACGTTGGGTCACATTTCAAATGGCCGATCTTACTAGTTCATGTACCGGGAGATCATGACCTTACAGCGTGCTGAATTTTGAGTCATTTCTCCTCCTGCTACACTTCCTGAATAGAGAACATGCTAGTAAATAACCTCAACTCGTGCTGTCTCCCATTTAAAAAGATGACATCCTGGATGATTGGACAGGCAGGCTGCTGAGCGCTGGATAGACCGGGAGTAGAGTCTCAGGCACCTCAGACTCTCCTGTCATCTGGTCCCTTTAGCAGCCTGCAAGTCCCTGTTTCTTTAATTCTCAGACGGCAAGTTCATTTTTAGCATAGCTCCCTACTGCCCTGTTTTATCTTGTACACTTCCTCGCCCGCTGACTCTCCCATCTCTTTTTCAGCTTTGCAAATGCCAGTCATCCTTACGCTTGCCATTCCCCTGCTTTCCTGGAGAGTCAGCGTCTAAACTTTTTTGTAACACAGTTCTCTTTGTACAGAGCTTCACGTTGTTTTATAAATGTGCTATTTGTGTTTCCAACTACACTGACAACTCCCTGAGGGACCACGTCTTGAATCTACCCTAGCTCTGTCCTGGGCAGACAGCAGTAGATGCTTACTGAATATAGTACAAAGGGTGGGTGCTGGTTTTCTTGAAGTGTTCCTACAAGGTTGCAAGTCGGATAAAACTGTTTACAGCAAGTTTCAGCCTGTAGTTGGGAATTTCCCTCTATATTTGGTTTCCCATCATAGTTGTTTTTTTTTTTTTTTTTTATTTTCAAAAAGAAAAGTAGACAAAGAAGAAAATGAAGGTGCCCCAGGCGAAACTAAAGTTTAGACATTTTGTTTTGTGAGCTAAAAGATGTATCAGCAGGGCTCTGCAATGTTGCGATTTATTAAATGTGGCTCTCGGAATAGGATGAGGTATTTGATCCAACATAATCATACATAACCCTCATCATTTCTGCTTGAGGTTTTGAGGAGAGAAAAGCTTGTGTTTCTCCTTGGCTTCGGATAACAGCTGATGGTTGGTGATTCTGGGCAAGAAATAATGGGGACAAGAATAATGAAGGGGACAATAAGAGAGGTGTCTGAGTTCAGAACTTGGAATAAGCTGGTCTGTCAGATGTTACGATGAGACCCGAGAAGAAACACTTCTGGCTCACATGGGAGGGCATCGCCATTCTCACTGCCAACATCAGCTTGACTAGTGTGTGTGGTACTGTGGCTTAGGTCATAAGTATCCCTAAGAACCACATGAATTAATGTTTGCATCTCAGCTAGTGATATGATTGGAGGTAATGGAAGCTTCAACACCGGGGCGCAGCTGGAGGATGCAGGTCTTTGGGAAATGCCCTTGGAGGGCATAGTGGGACCCTGACGCCTTTGCTCTCCTTTCTCCGTCTCTGCCTGCCGTGAAGTGAGCGGCTTCACTTGGCCACATGCTTCTCACCACGTTGCTTTTCTTTGTCTGGTCTAAAAAGCAAGGGAGCCGCCTGGCATGGCGCAAGGAAATGCTTTCTCTTTTGAAGTTGTTTCCGTCAGGCATCTTGTTGTAACGATGGAGAGCTGACTGACACACAGCCATCTGGGTTTGACTGAAAATACCACTTGAATGCCTTGTCAGTCTTAACTGAGAAGACATCTTTTCACTCTCAGAGGTGGATGGGAAGTTACTTAGGGTGCTAGTTTGTTTTTTGCAGACGACATAAACTGGAGTCAGCTGGGAAAAGGGGACCTCATTTGAAAAATTCAAAATAAATCAATGTAACATCTGACCGACCCCTGACCATCTAGCAGATGTACCTCAGTGCTGGGGTTTTAAAGCAGGTATTTGATCCAAAGCCCATAAGATTTTGACTTGTGACCCCCCCCCCCTTCAAATACTTAATCACTATTAATCACTATGTGGGCAATTTCTATCTATATATAGATATAGATATCTGTGTGAATGTGTGTGAGAGACATAACACACACACACACACACACACACACACACACACACACACACACATATATGGAGAGAGAGAGAGAGAGAGAGAGAGAGAGAGAGAGAGAGAGAGAGAGAGAAACAGTTTTCCCCCATGTGCCCACCATGAAATCAGATGCCATTGCCTTTATTCAGTTCTTGGGTGAATTAGCCAGTTCTGTGTCTCTGTGACTAATACTTGTTAGAACAATGAAGGAGAGGTTTATTTTGGCTCACTGTTTCAGAGGGCTCAGTCCATTGATGCTTGGCCTCCATGTACTTGAGCAGAACATCATGGTGGCAGGAGTTTGTGGTGAAGGAACTTACTTATTTTGTGGTAGTCAGGAAGGAAGCCACTTCCTCTAGCTAGACCTCATTTCCTAAGGTTTCCAGCACCTTCCAAAATAGCCCAAGCCACTCGATACAAAGCACACAGTCTCATAGGTGATGTTTAATGTCCAAAGCAGAACTTAAAGCAAATATAAGTTTGGTACTTTCTGCATAACAAGTTACCTGCTTGGTTGTGGTGGTATTGTGTTCCTCAAAATGTTGTGCACTCTAATAAACTTATCTGGGGTCAGAAAAGAGAAGAGCCACAATATTAAACATAGAAGATAGGCAGTGGAAACACACGCCTTTAATCCTAGCATTCCAGAGGCAGAGATCTACCTGGATCTCTGTGTGTTCAAGGATACAGCCAAGAAAGTGAGCCTTTAATCCCAGGGAGTGATGGCAGAAAGCAGAAAGATATATAAGACATGAAGACCAGAAACTAGAAGCATTTGGCTGGTTACGCTTTTAGGCTTTGGAGCAGCAGTTCAGCTGAGATTCCTTCTGGCTGCCTGTCTGAGGAAACAGGATCAGCTGAGGAACTGGCGAGGTAAGTTAGCTGTGGCTTGTTCTGCTTCTCTGATCTTCCAGCATTCACCCCAATACCTGGCTCAGGTTTGATTTAATTAATAAGACTTTTTAAGATTCCTGAAACAGTGGGTGAAGATGTTATGTCAAAAAAGATGTGGTCCTTCCTTCATGTTGTATGTACAGTTTAGAAATGGTAGAGGAAGACCCCACAATGGTATCACATGATCAATGCTGTAAGTGAATGATGAAATGAGAACATGGTATTGGAGATGACTAGTGTTTCCTGGGGGAAAACTGGAAGGCATGGCATATAGTAATGGTGCAAGTTGAGCTGAGCTCAAGGGGCTGGAGAGATTGCTCAGTGGTTAAGAACACTGGCTGCTTCTGCAGAGGACCCCGGTTCAGTTTCTAGAACTCACATAGTGATTCATAACCATTTGTAAGTCCAGTTTCAGGGGATCCAATGGCCTCTTCTGGCCTCTGAGGGCACCAGGCATATATATGGTACACAAATGTACATGCAAGCAGAACATTCATATACATATAAATAAATAAGTCTTTTAAAATATAGCTTATGACTAGATTGTGCCACATAAAATTTTTGTATCACGTTCATAGGAGGATACTCAAGTTGATTAAGCGGGATAATGACAAGGTTAAGTTCTCAACTCAGAAAAGTATCTGGGGACATGAAGAAGATGTTCTGAACACAGAAGATATAGGGGCAGAGAGTGATTTCAAAGGCTGTGCGTATGATCCCGCATAGATCTCTGCTTGAACTGGTCAAAAGGTCGCAAAACTGGGAGCCAGAAGATGGACTCAAATGTCTGCATTTCAGGCAGATTTGTAGGATTCATATTTAGGGCTGGGTCTGGTGCTTGATGTAAGAAGTTTCTGGCGTCTGTGAGGTAGCAGCTGGTGGTTCCCTTTAATAGGCTAAAGAAGAAAATTGAAGCATGGAGCAGGTGTTCATGGGAGAGACAGGGAGGTGGGGGCTGAAATCATATCTGAAGAGACGTATTCAAAAGAGAGGAAATGGACAAAATGTCCCCCTCTGGCTTTGATTTGGAAACAACCCTAATGGCTAACATGACCATGGTCTGCTGAGTTGGCAGGAGTTTCCCCTGATAGTTTGTTACTTAGGGAAATTGCCTCCAGTGGGAAAGGGAGGTTTGCTTTGCAGCCTCACTTCAAGGTAACGAACAGATCTCACACCTGGTGTGCGAGCCCAAGTGACCCAAGAGAGTGTGTTTCCAAATGTGAAGCACAGCAAACTGAGGCTCCTTATGTCACCAAAGTCAGAGACAACCCTGCCACACACATTTATTAGAGTCTAAAACAATGGTCTCTTTGGGGGTCTGGACGTCATGCTCTCTGAAGACGCTCTTCCCAAACACAAGGTGTGACTGGAGGTCGACTCACACAAGCCCTGTAGAAGAAGTAATTGGCAGACCTTACTCCTAAGAAGTGATTGGACTAACTTACTAAACCATGGATCCATAGTTACTCTTGGTTTGAGCAGGTAAATTAACTGCATTGTTCCTCCATGCTCCCTTAGACGAATAGGGACAAAGATTGCCCTTAACATGTAGGATTAAATGACATAAATTTGCATAAAGTGATTAGGATAACCTCTAATTTACTGTAAGCTCTTGATAAATACCAGCTATCATAACTTCTTATTCCAAGTTCGGATAAATTATCTGTAGATCACTGAATGAAATAGCCAGTCCTTCCTTTTTCATTCTATGTTCTTTCTATGGATTATAAGACTTCTGTGACCCTGGAAGCTTTGTTTATGGTCTTTCCATTTTCAGTAGAGCTGTGACCACAGGACAAGGAGGACTTGGGCTGTGTGTGGACTTTGAAATGACAGCTCATGGTATTCATTTTTTTTCCAAAGTACTTTAGCTTGGCAATCACTAAAAGAAGATTAACACTTGACATGATAAGAAAGTTAGACCAACAAAAACCTGAGATGCAGGAGATAGGCTCAGATAAAAAAATCTCAGATTCCTATGGGCTGGACACAGAACAAGGCTGACTGCCAGAAAATACCTACCGATGACTCCGTTTATCTGTAAGAGATAAATCAAATGGAGGCTAATCGGGGAAAAAAATGGATTAATAGTGTTAAAGATTAGATAGGATGGCAGGACATTAAAGGGGATTGTCATGGTCAATAAGAATAAGAAATTGAATAACTCCACACTGAATCATCTCACTTGATCATTGGCTGATCTACTGCTGATGGGAAAGACCGATGTGCAGAGAAAGAGAAATTAAAGGATGGGCAAATCTCCACCCGTGTGTCTTTAAGGCTTCCTACATAAAGCACAGAAAGTTAGGGTTGAATTCAATCACCTCTACAGCTTCCTGCTACAGAGAAAAAGAGCAAATACCCTGCCCTGGGGTTGTTCTATATTTGTGCGCACACCGAGCAACTTCTATTCAATGCACAAACACCTCTGCTACTTAGGATCTAGCCCAGTGCTCTAAGTTCTGTTGCAATTCCTTTTTCCTTCTTAGCAGCTAGCAGGTGCACACTCCTTCCTTCTGCTTCACAGGAGCAGCAGAGGTAAAATCCTGCGAGTGAGTAAAACTATAGCCTCTTCTTTGTCTTTAGAGATGATCAAGGAGGAAGTGTGGGAAGGCAGGGGATCCTGCAGCCAGATGGGACAAAGGACACACTGGAAGGAAGAGACAAGAAGAAATGATGAGGACCAGGAATCTTGGGACACACTTGTAATCTCAGCACTTAGGAGACTGAGGCAGGAGAACTGATAGTTTGAGACCAGACTGGGCTACACCATGAGACCCAGTCTCAAGAATGAAATCAAAACCAAAAACAAGTAACAAGACCGTTTGAGGGAAGAGTATAGAAAAAGAGAGAATGTGGCTCATGTGCTTGGTCTGAGTGGAGTTGGTGCCAAGGCCCATGTGATGCGGCATTCCAAAGGAATCTACTCAAACTTTCAAACAGGGGCATCTGCCTTTGAGGGTCTGAGGTACAGATGCTCATCGGGACTGACACTCTCAGATTTTCACTTCTTCATTTAGAAACTTTGGCTCCTTATATGTGGATGGACCAGCCAGCCATTTGGATGACTAAGATTTTCACTTCTAAAATTCTGTATTTGCCTCTAAATTTAAGGTTCATGATGCCCAGTACGACTTAAAAACACATACCCAACCCTCACTCATACCATTCTCTAAAGCTCATAGCCTCTGACACAGGTTTTCAAACCTGTCAATCACAGAAGCTACATGCTGTGTGCATGGACCTTCCAGCATCCTCCATCACTCAGTGCGCTAGCTTAGCGCTTGGATCTTGTACACAGAGACGGCTTGCTATCTTCCTGGGTTATTTCTTTTGAGTGGTGTGTGTGTGTGTGTGTGTGTGTGTGTGTGTGTGTGTGTGTGTAAGAGACTGTGAGTATGTGAGTGTATGAGTGTCAGTGAGTGTGAGAGAGTGTGTGTGAGAGAGAGTGTGTGTGTGATTGTGTGTGAGAGAGAGTGTGTGTGCGTGATTGTGTGTGTGTGAGAGAGTGTGTGTGTGTGATTGTGTGTGTGAGAGAGAGTGTGTGTGTGATTGTGTGTGTGTGAGAGAGTGTGTGTGAGTGTGTGTGTGTGAGAGAGTGTGTGTGTGATTGTGTGTGTGTGAGAGAGTGTGTGTGTGTGATTGTGTGTGTGTGAGAGAGTGTGTGTGTGTGATTGTGTGTGTGAGAGAGTGATTGTGTGAGAGTGAGAGTGTGTGAATGTGTGAGAGAGACTGTGAGTGTGTGAGTGTAGGAGTGTCAGTGAGTGTGTGAGAGAGTATGAGTGTGGTGTGTGTGTGAGTGCACGTGAAGGCCAGAGGTTGAGGCGTCTTTCCCTCTCACTCTCTACTCTTAACTGCTGATCCATCTCTAGGCCAGTGTGATTTCTTTTGAATGTTTAATTTTCTAGACAATATTTGGACATAGTTGATTGGTTTCAAAATTCTGCTGGCCTTTTGAGTGATCAGTTTAGAGACAAATTTAGTTGATACTTTGGATTGGTTTTTGGTCTCTAGTTAGTTCATTTATGTCCTGATTTTGAAATTTCTTCTTATATACTAATTTGGATTTTCTAAGACCTTGAAGTGTATCATTATGACTTTTATTTGTATCTTCTATGATTTTTAAAAATTCATAACTATAGGCTCCCCTGTTGGACCTGCTGCTCTTGCTGTGTCCCAAAGGTTCTAGGGAGCTGTGCTTTAGTTTTCATTTGATTCTAGGAATTTCAGAGATCCTTCCATGATTTCTTCAACAACCCACTGGTTATCCAAGAATGCACCGCTCAAGCTCCATGAATTTGTACATTAGCTGTAGTTTTTCATGCTTTTTGTGTTTCTGAGATGAGGCTTGGTAGGGTTGATATCTCTGCTGATTTTATTCAGGTCATTTTAGTGCTTTTTTAAAGATCTTAATCCCCAGTGTTAGTCAGGGAAGAGAAAATGGACAACTGTTGGGCTGTCTTTACCTTCCACCCCCTGGTAAGCTGATGGTACATTGATCTATTTTCCATTTTCACTGTTTCTCAATGGCTATCAGCTCTTCAGTCATCTCCTTCATGATTCATAATGTCCCTTCTCTTTTGATGTCTTTGGAGTACAGTCTTCTCTTTTTCATCCTGACTCTTCTTATCATGAAGTCACAATGGAGCATCTTCTAATCTACCAACATATCCTGCCTGTTCTTGTAAAACAGCTACTGGGATCTTTGCTAATATTTTATCTTTTTTGGATAGGCACGGTGGAAGTATCCCTCCCCTGCCTTCTGTTGGCTTATGCTTTCATTTTTTATATAATTTAAGTGAGAATTTCTTGATTTCAATGTACATCAATTTACAAATCTTATCCTAACTTTATAATTAGTGCTTCTTCTTATTTAAAACATTATTTCTAGTTCCAAGGTTATAAAGACATTTTGTATTTGCTACTAAATATGGAAGTCTTGAATTTTATACTTAGGTGTTTTGGGGGACATAACAAAATAGATATCTACTTCCCATTGATGAGCTAATTCATAGAATTTATTGTATATTTCCTTTATTTTCTCACTTACCTATGACAGAAAACCTAGTTTTCATGTAAATACAAGGCTGTATCTAAGCTCTTTATTCAGTTATGCTATTTCATTTTTCCCTACTCTTGCAAAAGAGAAAACAATATATAGATTTAAAAATAAACAATAAAGCAAATAGCTACATAGAAAAACAGACAAAAAATAACAGCAATAAAGAAATAATATGCTCTGGTATCCAATACGCACTGACCATCCAAGGCAGCATTTACTTATGTAATGAAGCATGAGTTTTAATATTTCAAATGAAAATATATAATATATTGTCAAATATAACTTTTCTTATTATGAATGAAACATTTAAACCAGTTTGCAGAAATCCAAATTTTCTGTTCTTTCTAATTCTTATTCTATCTTCTATCTATCTGTCTGTCTATCTATCTATCTACCTACCTATCTACCTATCCATTCACACATCTATCTTTCATCTAATTGTTATGGATTTTATACTTCCATGGAGACTGACACATACCACTTATCTACTGTGGTTCAAATTAAGTGGCCCCTTATGATAGGTCTGCCAGGGTCACCAGTGACACCAGTTGGACAGGCACGCCTGCATCATGACTCACGTCTTGCAGTACAAGTTCTCAAGAAGTCCTTTCCCACCAGGTACTGGACCCTAGCCACTCTCTGACACTTAGGACCTGGGCCAAAGCTGGCTTTCATCTAGCTTTAAAGCGAAAACTCAGTTTACACCCACTCCTTCAGCTATTGCTGCCAAAAGATGTACATTGCACTGGGGTACTAGGTCCGACTCAGTCCTCTGCTAGCTAAGAGCAAGCTGCCCCCACAAAACACCCAGGGAGCTAGTAATGTCCCGTCTCTTCCGCTGCCTCCCTGAGAAGGAATCTTGGATGCTTTGCCCACAGGCAAAAGCAAACCTACAATGTCTTCCTTTGCAGGACAGTATCAAGCTGGCTTACACTGGCATAACCAATCCCAGAAGTATTCATGTTTCCGAGGTGACTAAAGAAATCCACCTGGGTGTATTACCTGAAAAGCAGATTTTAGATCTAGACTTTCTCAGCCAATATTGTTGGTTATCTTTTGTATGTGTGTGTCATAAAGTCTCAGCTAAGATGTTAAATCTGCTAAGTTGTATGCTCCTTGCCCGTGTTCCACAAAAAACAAATGTTAGAAGTGTGGATGGAAAAGGGTACTCAGGACAGAAAATTTGGCGAATGGGAAGATGTATCTCACGAAAGTCTCCCCTCCGTGTGGAAAGCTGCGTGTTGATGGGTGAGCAGTGGGACACCGCAGCAGCCAATGATGTCATCCTGTGAGCTTCCTTCTGAGAATGTGGGTGTAGATCACAGCACAAGTCCTGGAAAGAACTGAGGGCGCTCACGGAGTCCTGTCTCCTTCACAGAGTCCTTGTTTCCGGGCTCTGTCTGATTTTTAACTTCTGTTGCTTAAGCAAACACATAAGCATATGCAGCGACACGCCGCCTGTGTGATGCAGAGCACACTTTTCTCCACCTGGCCGTTTACCTTTTCGTTAAGTGTGTTTTAAAGCTTACGCCCTTCTCCAGCAGGCTCTAGAAATGGAGCTGTGCGACCTTCAGTGGTGATGGGGTGGACTTCCCAGAATATCCCTGACCCACCATCAAACGGCATCTGGATCATTCCTTATTTTCTTGTTACAAATGTTGTTCGCAAAGGACGGCCACAGTGGACACTGATCCTACGTGCCTGCACACACCAGAAATGTGCAGTACCCCACGCGATCCTCCTTGCACTCTTGTGAGGTTATCTCTCTTGCAGGTGAGGAATCTGAGGCCTGGAGAGGTTAACATGCCAAGCAGCTCTGACAGCTAAGAGGCCTGCTTACTCTGAGCCCTGTAGAATAGCAGAGACCAAGAGCCTCCCACCAGCCCGCAGCCACCGTGCCTTGCTGGCAGCAGCTCACATTCTTTTGCAAACTCGGGTCTCCTTGCCGGTTCCAACCAGCTTACGGCCCGGAGTGGATATGTTAAACGGCTGTACAAGGTTTGGAAATGTGCCCACGATGCCCGGGTCCTGACAAAGCAGAGATCCTGCCTCATCCACATTCTCCCCAAGTCTCCTAGGCTCGCCTTCTGCGCCACAGCTCACGTGATTCCCCAGAGCCTTGGTTAGGGAGAGTGAGACATTTGCCCACCCACCTCTTCCCTCCACAGCTGGGGGCACTCAGTGTTTTTGCAGGCACTGCAGCCTACCATCCTTTGTTTTAGCCTCAGATGATCTTAAAGGGGAGAGTCTATGCTAGCCAAACTGGAGCTGGAAGGTGAATTCGGAAACACATGACGCAGGAAGTAGGGGTATTGGAAACTCCTTCCCTGATTCCCTAACCGTCCCTGAGATAGCTGAAAGGATTGGTTCAGAGGTCCTTCAAAGATCGCGAGGGGCTTGGTAGGCAGGGGTGTCAAAAAAGGAAACACTTGTGCACAAGGCATGCTACCTGGCAGTCTTTGCTTCTGTCCTTAATCCAGCGCCACAGGCCACAGCAACAGAAAGGATACCATCTATGGTTAGGAGAAACTTCCTCATGGTGAGCGTGGCAGTGTGTAGGAAGAGCAAAGCTGTACATGGGAGAGGTACCTGACTGACCTTAAGGATGGGGCCAAACTACTGTGTAATTTTGGTTATCAAAGGTTTAAGCTAACAAATTTACCTACAGGGTTTCTGGTTAATACTCAGGAGCATCTGAGTATCACGCAGATCTGAGGCTGGGGCTCCAAGAGCTTTCGTGGTTCACTTTGGTGTGTAAGCCCAGCAAACAGTGCAGTCTTGACTTCAGCCCAGAGTTTCTAACGGAAAACTTGAGTCTCCAACTGTGCTATTGTGCTTCAGCCTCTTCATTCACTTATTCAATATGGAACATTATATAGTGCTCACTATGGTTAACCGCATACCACGTACTAACTTGAAGGCACAGTAATCAAGAATAAAGACAGACTTGATCCCTTGCCCTCGAGGGGTTTATTTTCTAGTAGGGTGGAAAATAAGAGAATAAGTAAATAATATGATTACAGACCATGATCAATGCTGTTGCTGCCACTTAATATTTGAGATTGTTGTATTGTAAAATATTTTACATTGTAAAATAAAGTATTTCGTTAAGTATCTAGTAGTCCATGGAGGGAGGTCCAGTGTAACTCTGCCCACACTGACTTCATCTATATATGAAATATTATTTTAGGGATTTTTCCTTCCATTTAGCCATATTTTTTTTTTTTTTGCTCTGAGATCCTCCCATGTTAAACCGAAGCTTGTCTCACTGCTATTTTTTAAAAAATATTTTTATTTTCATGTCTCTCAAAGCCAAATATCTGTAGTTTTAAAGATTTATTTGTATTTATTATATATACAGTGCCCTAACTGCATGCCAGAGGAGAGCATCAGATGGTTGTGAGCCACCATGTAGTTGCTGGAAATTGAACTCAGGACCTCTGGAAGAGGAGCCTTAAAATCCACTTCAAATGACTAAAGGTTTTCTACACTATTCCTGTGAAATGTTTGGAAAGCCAGCCCCAGGAAAGTTGAAATTGTGCCCTAGGACCAGCTGAAGGAACCATGCTAAACATGGGCTCTCCTCCAGCAACCTCACCATCTTCTTTTCACTGATGGAGCTGTGTGAAAATCTCCCAGGGAAAGGGACAGGATGTGAATTAAACCCATCATTTGAAAGACAAGTCTATCAGATGGACAGAGATGTAAGCGGTATTATTATGTCCTGCTATTAACATTGTTCTCCGTGTAGTTGAAGATTTACATCTAGGCAATCCTTTCCTTTATATTTACAAGTACCTAGGAGGAAGGGAGGGAGGCCATGTTAGTATTCCCATCATTTCCTAAATAGCATTTGGATGGAAAATGCCTGCCCTAGACCTGCATGCCTGAGACCTGGCGTTTAAATAGATCAGCATCTCTCAACTGCTAAGGTTTCCCAGAGATAGTCATTGTGTAAACACAAGGTATTATTAATGTTATCATAGTGTCATTATGGCGTTGTAATTGTGTGTGGATTCTCCCATAAAGCTGCCTAGGATGGAATCCTATCCCAGGTCATTACTGTCTAGTGTGTTGAGCTTAGATGAAAGGAACATGCAGACTGTCTTGTGTTGTTAGCATCATTGTAGTAGTTGTTATCACACTTAGGATTATTGAAGAATGAACCAGTTTTCAAATTCATCTCAAGATCTCTCCAGGTTGTTTTCTTTAATGTTTACTGTGTGACTTTGATGGTGTGTTCTTCCACATTAGTTTGAAGATGTGGGGTGAGGCAGCTCCTGATGAGAGGGAGAAGGGCAGAGTCCCTAAGGACAGCCATTTCCATCCCTTGTCTAGGGCACCTGGTGAAGCCTGCAGGAGCCCAGGCTTGTCGACGCTAAACTCAATTTTTCTGGTCAGTGTCAACTTTGAGTGACTCTTTTTCCCATCTGCCCTCTATAGGAGCCATAAATGGCTATTCTCCCACAGATTAAGATGGGATCCATCTCAAAAAGAGGAAGAAAGAAGAGCGAGGGAGCCAAACAGCACACCAGAGACTACTTTTAGGAGATTAGAGTAGTTGATTCATCACCAAGTAGAGCAGCTGGAAAAGTTGCACAGTTTATTTGAGGAGGTATTCATAAATCCAAAGGTTTATGTCATCTGTGATGAAAATGAGACTTTGGAGTTGGTGAGTTTGGAATCTGGTTCATTTTATCTTACTGTGCTCTGACAAAGTCTCACTCAAAGGACATTTTCATCCATTCTATTGTATTGGCTTTTCCTTCAATAAATTCTACCATTATTAATCTTCCCTCCACTGCACTTAGGAATATTGCTGTGATCATTTCCATTGAACTTCTCCCTTCAGGTTTGTGTTTTCTTTCATTTTCTCTACAAGAAGCCTACTGTTTTCGACTGTCAGGGTGTCTGAGAACTACAGCCTTTGGAAATGTAAGAGGATGCAGACCTTTATCTGTTTCTCCCTGCACAGCCCGAGTCTTTGCAGGGCTGACTATCACCACGTGTAAAGGAAGGGAAAAAGCCCCCAGTTGATGAAGCAGCTGAAACCAACTGAAGTTTGTCTAGTCAAGATTCGGATTAGTATGTCTCTGCACGATTTATCAATCACAGAGCTGGCCTCACTCCACTCCTGCTAGCCCAGGATGGGCTCTTAGGATGGTATTCATCAGGTACTGACTTTGTCACAGGGGAAGAACTCTAGCAGGACCTGTCTGGGAAAGGGCCTGGTGACCAGGGTGTTAACAAGGGTCTGGTGGGATAGGGGTTCCCTGCGGTGCAGCCCTTGACTTTGAGCACTGGTCTCCTTAGTAAGACTTCTGTTTCTCACAGGATTTGCAAGCATCTCCCATCAGCCACAGGTTGCAGCTGGTTTGGCTGGTGCGTGCGTGTGTGTGTGTGTGTGTGTGTGTGTGTGTGTGTGTGTGCTTAGGCTGGCACTTTATTATCCAGACAGAACAAATCTAGGCTAATGTGCATGGTGTAAAGACTCCCCAGGACCGTTTCAGCCTCGTTCTTGGGCCATTCTTTCCAGTTTTTCTGCTGTGGCACTCCGGATAATTGCAGTTTAATTGGGTGACATGAAATGAAAACTGTGTCCACATTATCCTGGATTATCTCTTTCTCCCGAAGCCTGCCACCCGTTGAAAGGAGCCCATTTATCAGACCAAAGGGCTGCGCCTGGCTGCTTTCACAAGCGGGGAAGAGTGTGAGAACAGGCAGGGGAAGGGAGAAAGGGAACTGACAGCTAAGAAAAATTATTTCAGTTGTTTATCATGGGGAAGGCTTATCTGATTCTTTACAAAATGATATGGAGACTGGAGTGTCGAGCCATGAGTAATGAACATTGGCCAACTTGACTCCCCCCAACCGACTGCACCCACCACTGCCTCTCCTTTGTGTGAGTACAGATCAACTTTAAAAGCTTTTTTCAGACGGCCTGAATGCACTTCATTTTACCAGAAAGAACTTTGTATTGATAGCTAGAATAAAGGAAGGTTGTTGAAAAAGGAAGGGGAGACAATTGGGACAGAATGAGGACTTGGGGTTTCTATTGTGAACATGTCTCTCCATTCTTCTCGTCTGTTTATACATTCCCCGTACAATAACGCCTCTCTGCTGTCATATGGTTCCCCTTTTACACTATTCATCGTGAAAAAGGCCCCACATCATGACCATGGCAATAAATACCATAGCAATGTGGATATGATGTCAATTTGCATTTGTCAAGAAGATCAAGGTAAACGTGGGGGCTGAAGGAACATGCGGCTAATGCTCACTCATGCTCCTCCAGACCCAGGTAAAGGAGGCCTCGCCATCACAGTGCAAAGCCCTTCTGTTGCTGTTGCATTTGCGTGAACATCTCAGCCTAATGCACTGATTGTTAAGTCGAGAGAGCAGTCTTTGAAATCGTCTATTGCACTCAAATCCCTAGCTGCACAAGGTCCGGGCAGGAGGCGTTTCTATTCAGAAGGGGAATAGAAGGCTTTAGTTCAGTAAGCACGGCATGGTTGAAGGTTACAGAGGACATTGTGTGTTTTTTAAATAAAAGTTTTCGAACAGGGAAAAAGCTCATTATCTGTAATGGCAGCAGAGAATACAAAGTCGAGATCGGGTGAGACTGTAGGGTATGTGGCTGGAGCCTCTGCATCTGTGTGGTCGTCAGAGGCTGACTGGCGTGAGGGTGTTCTAAATGCGCAGGGTGAAGAGTTTGCCATGCTGTGGATGTGAACAGTCACGTGCCTTGGTCATTTGTGAGCGGAGCATTGTGTTGCCATGCACATAGATTCTGTATTCCTTTCTTAATTTTACTTTGAAATCATATTTACGTATTTATTTGTGTGTGAGAGTGTGTGCGTGTGCACATGTGCACATTCGTGTAGCCTTGTGCTACACGCTGAGCTCAGAGGGCATTTTGTAAGAGCTGGTTCCTCTCTTCCACCATGTGGCCCAGGGGATCCAACCGAGGCTGCCAGGCTTGGTGAGAGCATCTGCCTGCTGAACCACCTCACTGGCCCTAATTCGTATTCTCATAATATCTACTCCTCAACTTGATATTGACCTTCAAAAATGGGAAGGGAAAGGCTCTAAGCTGGCTTGAAAGGTCAGTGTTAGACTTCCGCCGTGTATCAGGAACCGGCTGTTAATTCTGTCCATTGGTCATGGCTTGAGGCCACATAACTCAGTTACCTCTGAAACTCTAGATGCTCCTTTGCCTTCTCTTGGAGCAGATATGGAAATGTCAGGAGGCTTTCTAAAGCAAGGACTTGTTGTGAATTTTAAACACCCTTATTATATTTTTCATACTGACCCATGAGTACGTATGTTGAAAAAGTAGGTTGTTTTGAGAGTGGCTGTAATTCCCTTAAACCAACTTTTTCATTAGAACAGTAATTTGCGAACTCTTTGAATGTAGGATATGGTTTCTACAAATTGCATCAAAAGTTGCAATCTTTTTCCATTCTATCCTTTTAAAGATGTTTAAAGCCAGTTCCTAGTTTTCCCCTGAAATTTGTTTCTCTTTAGCCTTCCTCTACGTTACATGGGTTAAATGCATTCCTCAGGGCTTCTCTGTATATGTCAGGGCCTTTTACTGTCAGAGAATATGAAGCCACTCTGCACAAGTGTCCAAGGCAGTCATCAAGTTCCCATGGGCTCATCTTCTACCGTGGCACTGAAGCTTAGCCAGCCCCTTTCTCCCTGTGAATCATACAGTCAAAATCACACAGAATTCAGTCAAAAGGTGTCGGACCTAAACCTCTCACTCTCTGAGCCTTGCTTTGAGAAAATGCAAATCAAAAGAGGATTTGAGCCAGGAATGATGGTTCATTCTTTTAATCTCTGCACTAGGAAGCAGAGGCAGAAGAATTATCATGAGTTCAAAGCTAACATGAGCTACATGGTGAATTCAAGGTCAGTCTGAGTTACATAGTGAGACCCTGTGTCCTGGAAAGAGGGGAATTAGGTCTTATTGAGTCTCTTTGTACCTTAGGGTGTAGCACGAATCTTGAAAGGTCTTATTAATAAAAACAAACCTGGAGCTGGGTTTTGGGGTGAATGATGGAAGATCAGAGAAGCAGAACAAACCACAGCTTCCTCACCTTGCAATTCATCAGCTAATCCTGTTTCCTCAGATTGGATGTCTCTGTGTTCTCATCCAAATTGGTCTCAGCTGAACTGCTGCTCAAATGCCTAAAAGCTTAACCAGCTCTAGTTCCTGGATTTCATGCCTTATATACCTGTCTGCCATAACTTCCTGGGATTAAAGATGTGAGTCACCATGCCTGACTGTTTCCAGTGTGACTTTAAACTCACAGAGATCCAGAGATCCAGATCTCTGCCTCCCAAATGATAGGATTAAAGGCATGTGTGCCACTATTTTGTGGCCTCTATATCTAGTGACTGTCTGTTCTCTGACCCCAGATAAGTTTATTAGGGTGCACAATATTTTGGGGAACACAATACCACCACATTAGGGGATATATTAGTCAGGGTTCTCTAGAATCACAGGATTTATGGAATGGATCTGTATCTATCTGTCTGTCTGTCTA